>NC_054379.1:107861729-108161729 GCF_017654675.1 Xenopus laevis
TTTGTGCAAATACAATTATAATCCATAAATCTTCTTTATAAAAAAGAGAATGATTTATGCATTTCTTTCTCTTTTTCATTTTCATTGATCTTTTTTTTTTCTCAAGCTCGATTTTAGTCTGATTTCCTGTTCTGAACGACTGATTAAGTAGGCTGACTAAATTGTGTATTGCAAACACACATGAGCTTTCTACTTCCCTAACACTGATTTTTTTTCATGTAGTGCTCTGTATTCCAACCAAGTAGTGTGTAAATCAATCATGTTAAAGGTTTTTAATTTATTCAGGTAAAAGGACTGTGTACACAGTGTTTTAATCCTGACGTTTATTTAAGGGCCTTGCATCTTCTATTGTTAAAATAACATGTTAGTTCTGTTTTCTTGCATCAAAACTATCACAGGGCTTGCTCATGGACTAAGTTTAAAGGATAATTTTGTCTTGCGCTGCCAAAGTCAAATGTTAGAATGGGACTACCTTCCTACCTTGTGTATACACACATGCCTCATACATTAGGATATGAAAAAAATTAACACATCAGAGGTTGATGGTCACTCAAGCAGACCAAATTGTGCTAATGACATTCTCCTGTTATCCTGTGATGATTTATTCAACAACATCACTGATGGGAATCCTTGAGGACTAAAGATCATTTACTTGAAACAAATAAACATTTTATAAAAATAAACAAACCTGCTAATACTTAACCACATATGAGTTATATGAATAAATATATTAAGAATGATTCAGAATGATTCAGTTCTCTGCATGCTATTTATAATTGTGTCATAAAGGTATTTGCCTAATGCTATCATTAGCTATCTGATACCCCATCTTCCTCTAAAAGGGGGCTGCCATATTTGTGCAGTAGAAGCTATAACTGACAGGTTGAGAAGGGACAGTCAGGTTGGCAAAACAGTCAGGTTTAGGAACTTTAAGTAACAATTACTTACAAAATCAGACCTATTGGAGAAAAATGACAAACCTGACCTATAGGTAACTTTTAATGTACATTAATGTTTTGGAGAGTATTGCGACTCATTTGGCCCCAGTAGTTAAACTTTTATTCAGTTAAAACCCACACACCATTACAGCTATAGGATCCGTTATCTGGAATCCCGTTATCCAGAAAGCGCCAATTTATGGAAAGGCCATCTGCCATTGACTCCATTTAAATCAAGTAATTACCATTTTTAAAAATTATTTTATTTTTCTTTGTAAAATAAGTACCTTGTACATGATCCCAGTTAAAAAGGCAAAACAATGCTATTGGGTTCTATTTAATGTTAAAGTTTTTTCTATTAGGCTTAAGGTCTAGAGATCCCCCCTGCCTGGTAACCAATCTGCGACTTGAGGGGGGCGCATGGGTCATAACTGTTGCTTTTGAATCTGAGCTGCATGCTAAGGATCAATTGCAAACTCACTGAACAGTTAGGTCCCATGTGGCCCCCATTATAGTCAATGACTCAGAGTTAGAGAGCTGAAAAGCAGGAAGTAATGTTCTGGCTATTATGTTAGACATCCAGTCACTTCAACCTTTATATATTACATTTTTGGCTAACTATATTAGAATTTTTTTTATTTTGCGCAGCCTATTTTTTATTTTTACACTGAACTGTTCCTTTAACGATGTAATTTATTAAAGAAGGAAAAATAATTTCAGCAGATAAAAGCTGCAATGTTTCATTAAGAGTCAATAGAAAGTGTTTCTGAAGTTGTCAAGCAAGTTTATGTTCATTCTTTTTCCCAAGGTCATTAAAAGGCTCTAGGTTTTATGGCTCTCTAAACATGGATGAAACAACTTTTTTACAAGCAATTGTCACTGATAACACTGACCTTTCTCTTTTAGACCATCAAGGAAGTTTAGTAGTAGTGGTGCCTAAATATTGGCATTATTTATGGGACGTCGCTTGTATTTCCCTCCCCAGCAGAGAATCCTTCAGATGTAACATAAGCCTAAGGCTGGTTGTTGACCCTTCAAAAAAATTTGGTAATTTATGGCTGATCTGTAAGATGTTTTAAAAAGGTTTGTGTAAGATAGTATGTTAGTGGAACAGGGACACAAAATTCCCATTATGTTAAGGGGTGAGTCCATATGATTCACTTCATAATAAGTAAAGTATCAATTAACTGTAAATCCCCAAAGAAAAACTTAAGAAACTTTGCGGTTAAGATGAAGCTGCTGCTGCTGAGAAAGGCCAGAGATTAATTCATCAAATTATAACAGTTTAGAGAGTGGGCAACCTTGCTTAGGCTTTTCTTAGCTTCCCCAGCTACCATTTGGAAATTGCGTGCCGACGGGAGAAAAGTTCCATGTGATAATCTCACCAGTGCAGGATGCAGGCAGCGAATGCACCATGTGTGACATTAACCATACTGAGCTGCTTCTAGGAAACAATTAAAATAATTTATAAAACTTTTAATTTATGAAAGTTCACAACACGGAAAAAAACAGAAAGCAATTGAAATAGCAATTTATGTTTAAAGGTTATCCCTATAAAGTTAACATATATGGGCATTCAACTGTTTGGCCCTTGGGCTGAATGGACAATTACCAGGTTTTTGTAGCAGGTTGCAGTATTTTAGAATAGCATGAAAGCATGCATGAGTGTCTTAAGCTGACCTTACACGCGTCGATAAAAGCTGCCAACAGACCTAGTCAGCAGCTTATCTGCCCTTGTGTAGGACCCTCCGACGGGCTTTCCCGATCGATATCTGGACGAAAGTTGGGCAGATGTCGATCAGGCAGGATTAAAAAGCCCGTCTGATAGCGGCGCATCTATTCGTTGATGCAGTCCCATGATCCCACCACCTGTTTTGCTACATTATGATCCGATTGTTGGTTCCTAGGGCCCACGATCAGATCAGCCCTATATCGCCCACCTCAATGTGGGCATATCGCCAAACAAGCGGATCTCTACGTGTATTGCCACCTTAAGCTGTTGTTTAAGAAAGATAGGAATGGAAAGAAAGAGACCAATTTCGGTAATACTGAAAATTGGTATGGCTACTGGTATGTGTAAAGCCAGCTTCAGAAATGTTTCTCCAGAGCAGGGAAATAAGAAGGCTGATTTGGAGCCTTTATAAAAATGTTGTTCAAATTTTTTTTCACTGCATGATCTCTAAGTGGCGGAGTTTAAAATCTTTTGAAAAATAATATTTATTGAATGGGATGGAAATATATAAATGAATGTTAATCTATACAAATAATATATGAAAAAACTACTGATATTTTGTGTAAATATATTTAGTCAGGTTTTCATAACACTAAATTTCACCTTTTTCTAGATCTGCAAAGCTTTATAAAGAACACATTGTTAGATATTTATACTGCTATAAAAATAACAAAACAGGTGGTTTTTCAAATAGTTATGGTGCTGTTTATTTGTAACCCCAGAAATCTGACAGTCTACTTCCTGGGTGGGGTAAACAATACTGACCGTGAGAGTGGTGCATCACTCCACTTTTAAATGTAGCCACTTGCCAGCCGAGATGTACAGCTTTGCTCATCAATGTGTTGGTATATTCATGCCAATTGGAGTCCTGCATATATCAAACTAGTGCTCAACAGAGAGTCCCAGTGTGTGAAGGGTTTCAGGCATTATAGACATTTGGCACCCTCTTGAAGGCATGCAGTCACATAATAAAATAAAAGGGTTGTAAATCATAATATGGCATAAGTTGGATCCATGTGGCTAGCAACTGACAAGGGCATAATGCACTGAGGCTTATTAATTGCTGTGTGCAAATGGGCTACCAGCCTTAAAAGGTAATTCTAATTAATTCAGCACTATGGACAGCAGATGTCTATGTTCCACACACTACTTAACCACTGTAGAGTTTTAAGTTTTCTTATTTTGCTGTGTCAAGGAAGCACTGAATTAAGGGTATGTTCTTATTTATTTTTTTAATAGTAATGTTGCCTGGTATAATTCTTGAGTGTCACTTCATACTGCCTGCAAATCATTTACATTATATTCTGGGGTCATTTCCTCACCAGTCTCGGTGCAGCTAGGCTAAAATCACCTTTGCTAACGAGAATTATGACTTCTAGTAAAATGTATTAGCCCTCTTTAAAGCACAATTGTTTGTGTGTCTTCAAGTAGAAATGCATTTCATAGAGAAGTACTGTATTTTCTCAGTTGTGAAGTGTCCCTGCCATGAGACCTGAGCTAGCAACATCCAGGGAATGGCAATAAAAAAGGAGCACTAAACCTAGTGTGTGTGCTTTCACAGAAGACCAGAACTACTTAACTCCCAGTAAGAAATCAGAATTTTCTGCTGAAGGTGTAGGAATATATTAGTTGAGTGCAGAAATGGTAAAATCCTTGAACCATGTATCTGATATACAAGTAAAGCCTCTGACAAAGCTTATTACTAGCTTCTGTGGTGAGGTCAAATGCTTCTGATAATGCTTCTGATTTTGCTTCCTTTTTTTTTGTTGCTCAGAATTATCGCTAGAATTGCAACGAATCCAGGATTTTTTTCAGCAAGAATTTGATTACGTCAAATTGAACTGCCGGGTCTATCTGAATCCTTAAAATCACGTGTGTTGCAATTAGTACTTTTTAACCCTCACTTGGATCAGATTCTGTTCAGGATTCAACTGAATCCCAAAATAGTATGACAAACTGTACAGGTATATGATCCATTATCCAGAATCCCATTATCCAGAGCACCAAATTAGTTTTAAGACCATAATTCCAATGTTTAAAATATTATTTTCTTTTTCTCTGTAATAATAAAACTGTACCATATACTTGATTCTGACTGAGCTGCATGAATCCAAATTGATGACTAAACAATCCTGTTGTGATTGTTTAAATGATTTTGGCAGACTTACTGTAATGTATTGTGATCCAAATCACGGAAAGATGCGGAAAACCCCAAGACCAAACTTTCTATATAATAGGTCCTGTATTGTATTTTCTTCTTCTTCATGGAAAATCACTAAATGGTGAAAATTATCTGAGCTAACGGTTTTTCCGGCTACTGCATAAGCAAGCCATTAATGCCATTAAGGGGCAGATTTATCAAAGGTCGAATTTCAAATTGATGTGAATTTTTTTTTTTTTTTTACTCGAAATTCGAATGCATTCACAACTCGAATGGGAGGTTATTTATGAAAACATTTGAACTTTTAATATTCGATTGCATGGGAACGACCCGAAAATTAGATTTGTATTAGAATTAAATACGAATGAAACTTCGATATAAAAAAACCTCAGGAAGGCTATTAACATCTTCAAATGGGTCAATGGATCTCTACCATTGACTTGTAAACAAACTTGGCAGGTTTTAGGTGGTGAATATTCGAATTAGAACTGTTTCCATGGTCGAGGTGTGATTTGAATTTATATTCGAGTTGGTGCTTTTCAATTCGCATTTGTGGGTTTTGACACTTAAAACAATTGAAAAATTCAAATTTGAATATACTATTTGAACCTTTATAAAGCTGCCCCTAAGTGATAGACACAAAAACGAGCCTCTCTAAATGTGTGTAGTATACTAACTTTAGTATTTACAACAAATGGCATTCTGAGTGGATAGAATGGGAAAGTGCCAAAGGTAATTTTTTTTTTAAACTGAAATGTTTTATTGATTTTCCGACAAAAAAAAATAAAATGAATCAACACGGTATCACATGAGTACAGTCAGAGAGAATCGGAAGATATCACATGTCAGTTCAATCATGAAAAATGAAGCAAAAAGATGACCTGGAATAAAATGAATAGTAGAAATAACAAAAAAAAGAAGAAAAAAAAGGGGGGGAAAGAGGGGGAAAGAAAGAGAAAGAAAGAGGAGAAAAAAAAAAAATGAAAAGGAGATAAGTAAAGAAACAGGTAGTGCCAAAGGTAATTTAGAACACCAAATGTTACCTTAAACCAGATTGTGCATTTATGGACACTAGCAGGCTGTCGTTGAGTTCTCCTCAGTGGGAATGGATTGCCAGTTTTGTGATACTCACTACAGGTATTTGTAATTCAATGTGTTTTCTGTGTTCACAAGTTGGCAATAACTTGTTAGCAGACTTCACAATGAAACAGAACTCCATTATGATGATTTGTCTCAGACCCGGCTCATTTGCCAATATAGGTACTAAATAGCATCAGTGCACTTATCCATAGCAAGCAATTTGCAATTCATTTTGATCAGTATACAGGTTAGAAAATGACTGCAAAGCTCAAGAGGAAAATTGATTCTTGTAGTAGGGAAATGGTTAATGAATAGACTGCAAACTGGGATGGACACTAGCTCATTTACATACTGCTGACAAGCATTAGAGTTCCTGCTTGACAGATCTGCTATTTATACCTCTGCAAATTAGAATTTAATAGCTGGACCCAGCTCTGCTTGCATATTTGTCCATGCAGGGAGCGACCCACAGTCAGAGCAGATTAGCTAGTTAATTAGCCAGCAAGAAAACACTATTAGTGGAAGAGGCCTCATGGGGTTGGTGAAGGAAACAAATGCAAACTCCCTCTTTTCGCCAAAAAGAGAAATTGTGCTGCACTCTATTGCCATGCTATATTCTACAGTACTTTTTTGTTCTTGTAACATACTGACAATGCTTTTTATACATTCTGGGTGCAGCATTATAAGGATATTTTGCAGTAAAAGGGTGAGTCGTATTTTTTTGTAACATATGAAATGCATTTTTAATGGGATACATTTTATTTTAAAGCTAGTAAATTAAAACAGTTAAAGGTGGACTCCATGAAATATTTACTTTTGAGGAGTCTTTTTTGTGGTTTTACCAAAGGCTATTCCAACAGAAACAAGTAAATAGGTCACTGTATTAAGATGAGCTAAAACAAAATAGCTCTATACATATTTCAGATATTTTGTATCGCAGTGTTTCAGGCTGCAGATCCAGCCTGGCTTGTAAGAAAACCTTCTGTTCTCGTTGATCAAAGCATGAAAATAGCTGTGGCTACCACTACATAGAGCCCTGAGATGGCAAGTTAGTGTTTTTTTATTTCACATGCATCTTGTCCAAACCCTACTATGCCCTAGTCAGGCCCAATTCCGTACCTAGCCACTTTTAATTGGCAGCCGTTCTACTGAGAGATATTTGATATTACTTCAAGCAGAGGTTCTCCCAGGCACCATCATCTGCCCATTTGCATCCTCTTCAGGTCTCTTCAGCCAACACTGAGCCTGCAGGAACATGCGCAGTTGAAGCCAATTCCTGACTAGACCCAAATGCACATGCACCCAAAGAGGATGCAGATAGACCTGATGGTGTCAGGAAACTCCACTGCACTGCTCTGTGTTTTGAGCTCAGTGTTCCAAATAGGAGCACCTTTCTATATTAATACGCTGTGTGGAGAGAGAGAGGTGAGGGGGCCGATGGAGGGCAGTTGAGGGGAGTTTAGTTCTCCTTTAATGCATAGAGTATATTTCTGAGATGCAGTCAACTAACTCCATGTATGAAAGAGGCTGCTATTTTCCATTCTGTGCTAGGGAAAGTACAGAATTGGGCTTTTAAAACATTGTAACAAATCTATTTCTCCATTTCACAAACTTTCATCCTTAGAAAGCTAAGAAATCCATATTAAATATGTCTCACAACTTCAATCTAAGTATATGCAAAGACTTAATGCCTTAAAATACACTTTACTTCAAACATGCTATCCAACCCCCCTCCCTGGAATATCTAACATATTGGTAAATCAGCAGTCACATACAGTAGATACAGTCTTAATAATTTTAAAGTATTTCCTATGCATGAGTGTGTTGGTTTGGAAATAGGAATGAGAAGCTGGACCATGTTATTTCTCTGGTGTTACCTCTGGGCAGCTTTAACACTCCTGTTACACCAGACAGGCAGGAACCTTAATAAAATATGATGCTGCCTATAAATCGGAGCTCTTTATCCGTTTCTCAGTTTATGCCTATTATGCATAATTGTAAATCCAGGCTTTCTGTTATGAAGTATCATTTTTATATGTTCTTCTAAATTCATTATTTTCTTGTTTTCCCTTTCCAAACTCTATATAGCAAGCTCTCTTCACTTCCTCCTGGTTTTATCTTCACACTGAGTGTTTCCAAAATATCTTTCCTTGTTAATTGCCGAGCCTTTCCTTTTTGTCCTCTTTACCTTTCTTTCAACATAAAGAGTTTCTTTTTATTGTTTAGTATTTTTTTCGATGCTTTTCTTAATTTCTTGGAGTATTAATCATTTTTAAACTTTTTGTGTTTCCGCTGTCTCTCAATTCAGCTAAACTTTGTTCTTTCTTTTGTTGCGGTTTCTCTATCTAATTTTCTCTTCCATCCTCTTAAGTTGCTGTTTCCACGGTCATGAACTGCAGTTGACTGGCTGAAAGCTTAAATAGAAGGGCATATGAAAAGGTTCAGCAAATGAATTAATTGTAAAGGAAGTGGCATGTCATTCCTTCATTAAAAGAAGTAGAAAAGAAATCCCTGTTGGCAATTTATTTTTTGCTTCTGTATTACTGAAAAGCCTGGAGAAACCGCTTAACCACCCTGGTTAAGCAGCTAAATCTCCTTGAAAGTTTGCAAATACTCAGGCCCTTACTGACAAAGTTGGTGTAAAATAGTTGATGTATTTATAACAATCTGTTGAAGCCCTTACTATAGACCTGTGTCATGATCACAGAAATAATCCAATGCTAATAAACGAATAAAAATAAGGCATTGCCCAACACTTTTCATACAAAGCATTGCTCTTAGCAGACCTTCTCATAAAATGAGTATACCGCTTAATAAATACATATGATTTTACACAACATACCTTGGCATTAAAATTTCAAGGTTTGGTAAATTTACAGAGAGCCCAGTGGAGTATCTCATATTAATCAAGTTCTCAAAACCTCTAAAACAACATAAAATTAGTGAAGATAACAAACTAATAACAAGCTGTATGCTAGCTGATCGTTTGCCTGAAGTCCTAGCTTTTGATAAAGTGATAAACCTGTTGCATTTGCAAACTATTGATCATCAGTCACCTTATACTTAGATTGTTTTATTTTTCAGTGTATTTAGCACTTTAACCTTACCCCCCCACACAAAATCACCTTAATCTTCTCTTACTGTTTTCAAATTACTACTTCCACGGTCATGAACTGCCATTCATTAGTTATTGGAAACAATTCTAACTAGCAAGGGTTTCTTGTGTTGTGATTGTGAATCAACCAGAGCCCAGAGATAACAACTGAAGAGCCAGCTGGATCTCAGGCTGCTTGCTAATACAAAGCTTGCCCACATTAAACACTGAGAGTGGAAGCCATACAGTCTCGGCCCGTTACGATGTGAAAAAAAGAGCAGCAAGCCTGCTCAGTGATACGGGGTGTGCAACCCCACCAACCAAGATAATTTAGACATGCCCTAAGAGCACTTGTATATTTTAATGTGTAATCTACCTATTACCCTTATCCATCAGAAAATAGTGTAGGATAATATTCCTGTTGCATAGTTTGTTTTAGTTAAAGAGGAATAATGTTCTGGATCACGTGGCTTTAAAACATCTTATGTAAACCATATAAAAGCTTATTTATAAAATCTAAAGGTCTGATATGGTGTTCTTCACATCAAGTAAAAAAAAAAAACTTCCCTTCCTTTCATAAATATGTATTGTCTGAAACAAAGCCTTATGACCCATAGGGAGTCTTGATTACTGAGAAGATGCTGGCTGCCCATTGAAGATTTGCTGCCGTTTCAAATTTATCCTATGTTCTTAACCAGTTATTAGAATAACATTTTAAAATCCATTTCCTGTGGTCCTCTTTTAATCTGTGCCGCATCCAGTACAGGACAGAGAATAGTTTACACATCAAACGGCAGACTTGACATTCAAATAACAAAAACACCAAGCCTCTGTTTTCAGTTAGTAAGCAGGTGTGTAATACCATTGGCCACCTTACTGAGAGGCCTTCTAATTCCTTTTCACTGAAAAGAGCACTCTCTCTCCAGGATGCAAGCATTATCAAATGTCAAAATATTTTGCTGGCCTTGATCTGTGCGGTTTCATTATATGCTTCTGAGAAGTGCATTTGCATTACCCTCAATTCTTCATATGTTTGGAGCCTCACACTTGTTAGTGGTAGAGTCTTAAATCACAAGGTATATGAACAAATGTTACAACTTTATGGATTGTAAAAACCATAATTCTAAATAATGAATGCCAAAATGCCTAATCAAACTGAATAGCTGCAGAACAGTTGTCATGGGCAACTTGGCCTTTAAAAAAAAAATATATAAAGTATGAAGTATTATTTTTTTTTTTTTTTGTAGCATATTTTATTAAGAAGAAAGTTTTCAATTAACAAACACAGCCAATGCAAAAATAGAAATGGTAAACTGGTATGGTATGGGACATGTTCTCCAGAAAGCTCTGAATTATGGAATGGCCACCTCTTATAAACTCCATTTTAATCAATTCACATATTTAAACATTTACTTTTTCTCAGTAATAATAAAACAGTGCCTTGTAGTTGATCCTAATTTAGATATAAATATTCATTACTGGTGGCAAAACAATCCTATTGGGTTTTTTTTATTCATTGTTTTGATTTTTTGTAATAGAAAGATCCCTTAACCAGAATTCTTGGGACCTGGGGTTTTCTGCATAACAGGTCCCATACCTGTACATGGCTCTGTGTTATGCATAGGTCATACAAAGAAAGGTTAGAAGATGCTAAATATGTAGTTATTTGACCTGAAAATTTGGAAGTCCATTCTGTAGTAGTTGTTTTGTGAAATAAAAGTAGAGTTGAAGAACAGTAAAATATTAACAATGAACCAACATAGTAATACTTTCAGCTATTGTGTTTGGGATACCTTTGAAGTAAGTAGCATTTAATGGTGGAGGCGGCAGTATCTAAAGGGGCAAGTCCTTGCAGCTCTCAGATGTTGGCCAGATGTTGAGATATTTTGCAGCCTTGTTATACATTGTCATGATTCTGGATTCAAACCCCTGTTATTAACTTGTATTATTTCAGTGAAGGTCAGTTGCTCAGCAGATTTCCTTTCGGATACAATTGCAAGTCTGGCGGCTGTCGGGATGGGATTGGTTAAAGTTTGACCGTGTTTATATTTTACAAGGGTTTCCCCCAAAAGCAAATGTAAAACCACGTTCAAGTTTAGTAGCAACACCAGTTTGCCATACAAAACAGACCTTACAAAATATAATTTTTCAAAAAATCCTAAAATGGGGTTGTACTGAATAATGATCCTGTAGTTTAAATAATGTGTTTATTGGCAAAATTATATTCTACTTCTGCCTGATCATGCCACCGTATGAATGTATGTTGAGGTCACTGGGACTGCATGTTAATTATAATGGCAAAATGACAAGGGCCTTAACTTGAACTTCGGCACTGCAATATCTTCATGTTCTACAGCTTTGAAGGGAACATTCACAACAGGGTGCAATTCTTGTAATCACTTAGCCACAGTGGAAATAACATTGAGAAAACCGCATCTTATATTTCACCTAAAACAAAGGGGATTTCAAGAAAATGTCTAAATGGCAAGCCAAACAGTGATAGATAAATATTGGTTGAGCTTAAAAAAAGTTGGATTCCTAGCTGTTAATTACATTAAATGGCTCAAAGTATGTCAGTGCACAAGAGACCATATATTTTTTTGTCATTTAAATGCCAAAATCCAGCTTCTGGAATGTACCATATACATGTATGTAAGAAAGCACACTTTTCCTGTTTAAATACTAAATCTAATTAGGTAATTTAATGCATATTTGTGCATTAGTAAGCCTTATATAAGTCTTTTGATATAGCATTGCAAATGTGTACAAAATAGGTCCCCATAATCTCCTTAGATGATGCCTACATGTGCATGTGCCACTTGGCCTGTGAAAAAATGGATAATCTTACAAAGATATTGCCATTTAGATTTAAAGGGAATTAAATGGGTTGTTCACTTTTGAGTTAATGTGATATAGAGGGTAAAATTATAAGACTATTTCATCTAGTATAGGTCAATCTAAAAACAACTGGACTTGCTGAGTAATCAATGAAGACGTTTCACTACTTATCCGAGCAGCTTCTTCAGTTCTCGGCAGTCCCACACCAGTCAGTTGAACTGAAGAAGCTGCTCGGATGAGTAGTGAAACGTCTTCATTGATTACTCAGCAAGTCCAGTTGTTTTTAGATTGACCTATACTAGATATACTATGACCTGGATGAATGAAAATCTTCATAGTCATATAAGACTTTTTGCAATTGGTCTTAATTTTTTATTATTGGTGTTTTTTTTTTTTAATAATTTCACTTTTTGTTTGGCAGCTCTCCAATTTGGAATTTCAGCAGTTATATGGTGATCTAAATAGAAAAATAAGGATAAAAAGTAGCAATAAAATTATAGACTTATACAGCAATAGTTTTTTTGGCTTCTGGGATCAGTGACCCCCATTTGAAAGTTGGAAATGGCTGGAAAAGGCAAATCATTAAAAAAAAAAAAAAAAAAATTATGAAGATTAGTTTATTAGAAATGACCATTCTAATCTTCTAAATATAAAGCACCCCTTAGTGACGACAAATATATCATTTATAGGTTTGGACAACTCTGTAGGCTGATTACATCATAATCAAAAAATAAATATATAAAAATCCAAAAAAAAGCTATAAAAAGTGTTAAATATATTTTTTGTAAACAAGACTGTTCTTCTATATATGCACATATACACATGACTTAAGGATGTATTCAAGGAGCATATGGCTCAGTGACTAGCCTCAGCAGGGTTTTTAATGCAGTGCTCCTTTTCCACTCCAAGGTTTTTCCTATGCTACAGATTGTCAGCCTTGATCTCACTCCACACTTTCAGCCTCATTAGTCCTCAACTTATAGCCATTTGTCAAGGTCTCGGCTTATTCCAGGACAGAATATTTGACACCTTGGTTGATGCGACTCATTAAGAAAGCAAACAGGCGTCTGGTGATGGTTTCTTGTCCAAATCTAACACAGATTCACATCTTTCACCTTGACTTCCACTATACTTTCTACCACCTTCTTCCCACACTTTCTTCTTCATGTTATTCTCTCATCTGGATAACTTTAATTAAGGTTGAAGCATTTTATTTTATTTTCTAATTCCCCTTCATCTTATAGCTGATTTATTTTTCCTAAAGTATAAACTCATTTCTACCGAGACCTCTTGATCTTGTCAAGTGTGCAATGGTGGTGTAAAATACCATGAGTCATTGTAGATGAATTCAAAATTCTGTGTAC
Organism: Xenopus laevis; assembly: GCF_017654675.1. Classification (NCBI taxonomy): domain Eukaryota; kingdom Metazoa; phylum Chordata; class Amphibia; order Anura; family Pipidae; genus Xenopus; species Xenopus laevis. The sequence goes on from NC_054379.1 coordinate 107,874,937, forward strand.
AAGTTAAAAATGAACACAAACAAAATGTGAGATGTAGCACCAACATACCACTAAAGAGGCTCATAACTGTCTGGGTCAGTAAAACCACATCAGCCGGAATTTCCCTGTACAGGTGTGGGAACCACAATACCTGCAGCAGCAATTAAACAGTATGTAATATGAGTATGGAAGGCAGGGTATCTCACACATGCAGGGAGAGTAGGGAAGGTAGGCTATCGCACACATGCAGGGAGAGTAGGGAAGGCAGGGTATCTCACACATGCATGGAGAGTAGGGAAGGCATGATATCTCACACATGCAGGGAGAGTAGGGAAGGCAGGGTATCTCACACATCCATGGAGAGTAGGGTAGGCAGGGTATCTCACACATGCAGGGAGAGTAGGGAAAGCAGGGTATCTCACATGCAGGGGGAGTATGGAAGGCAGGGTATCTCACACATGCTGTGAGAGTAGGGTAGGCAGGGTATCTCACACATCCTGTGAGAGTAGGGTAGGCAGGGTATCTCACACATGCAGAGGGAGTAGTGAAGGCAGGGTATCTTACACATGCATGGAGAGTAGGGAAGGCAGGGTATCTCACATGCAGGGGGGGAGTACGGAAGGCAGGGTATCTCACACATGCAGGGAGAGTAGGATAGGCAGGGTATCTTACACATGGGGCACACTGGGCGATTTGGGGAGATTTAGTTGCCTGGCGACTATATCGCCCCGTCTTTGGGCAACTTCGCAATACAAAGCGTCGCGTGTGCTTTAGCATAGCCTTTTTTCACTATAGCCGGCGCAAGACAGAGGGAAGGCGTTCGGGGAGATTGGTTGCTGCAAAGACGAGGCGATAAGTCACCAGTCAACTAAATCTCCCCGAATCACCCAGTGTGCCCCTACCCTTAGGGGTGTGAACAATAGAGGTGTCGCAGTGCGGATTGATAATATACCAGTAAAATGTTGGCAGCAGATGTGGATTGTGTTTAATGATCATGGACCTGAATGCAACAGGGGAAAAGGCCAGGAATGTACAGGGAGTAGTCAACCAACTTCTATGTTCTTCATGGACTTACTGTGCAATACAGTTTTCCACCGCATACTAAGATGGATAGGACATCGAGAGGTAGCTGTAGGTAACCCTGTGTATAAAAAAAATAATAAAAAAAAATGATTCCCTCACAAGCTAGTTACATGTCTTCTTATGGCACAGAACTCTTTTTAGGATGAATCTTCTCCATGTTCTGTACATATGGGGAAATAGTTAAATGTCAGAATGGAAACGATTTGCATCAGATGCCTTTGGATTATCAAAATGTGAAGGAGACCTTCACTTTATCTCCGCTTGTCACATCAAGTTTTTTTTTTTTTTTTTTTTTAAAGATTACAAGTACAAATGCTAAGCAGTTGGCGTCGTCTGGCAAGGGTGATGTCATTCCTTATGGGTGGTTGTGCCGCATTGCCCTTAGGCACTCACCACTGTAAACTGCATCACAATAACAATTAAAATCTTTTGTGCTTATAGGAATATATTTTTATCAAAATTCCAACCCATCTTTATTAACTCTTTCAATTTAATTCCCAAATTAACCAAAGCACTAATGCACCTTGTGTTTTATCAAATCCACCAAAGTAACATTCATTTGTATCTGTGTAGTAAAATATGACCGTTAGAACTATTGTAGTCATCTCATGCCATCTGCTGGTAACTTTATGAAAGTCTGTCATGTTGAACTGGTACAGTATATCATTCTATAAAAGAAAATTGTGCTATTTATAGAAGTAAACTTTAAAAGCAAATAACCAACAATTAATATGTCAGACTGTCAGCTTGTAAATGATTTCTTTATGTCCCATATCTGTCAGCTACATTTGCAGAAAAATAATTTTTTTGGTATTGTTTAGAATCCGGCCAGACCTAAGCTGCACCCATAAACACTGCAGAAGCCAAACTGCATTTGGCATGACAATACTGTTCTATGGAGGCAGAAGTTAACTCAATGATTTATAAACACTGGGCAAATTTGCACCTGGGCAGTAACCTATGACAACCAATAAAATGATTGCTTTTACTGTTCAACTTGCAGCTGGCTGAGAAAAGCTAATTACTGATTGGTTGTTATGGGTTACTGCCCAGGTGAAAATTTGCCTACTGTTTATAAATGGGCCCCAATGTATAGCCAATACAGTTAACATCTAACTATTTTATATACAAAGCAACTAAATGTATTCTGTGTTCTGGTATAGAATGTTATAAACTCAGAAGAAAATTATTTATACTCTCTGTTGTAAAAAACATTAGGACTATGTACATTTCAGGGTGACAGGGTCTTAAAACAAGGGCAAAAATATAATGAAATCAATTACAAGAAGAAATCCCAAATACTACTTTAATTATATAAAAATGTAAAATATAGGCGCTCAATACCTCCTCGTCACATGATACACCCAGAACACACTGCTGTGAAATCATCCGCTGCTTTGAAAGTGATAGCTGTTTACCTCACATGTTTGGTTGAATGTTTGTGCTGCTCTTATGTGCATACAGCATCTATACATGCCTCCACAGTTATACGCACCCCATATAATTTGTACAAGCGAAAGATTGTCAATAAAAATATTCCGATTTTACTTTGCTTTCATTACTAGTGATTATAATCGGATTATAATCTGCTCAATGCACCAATTAAACTGAAGCCAAATGCAAAGTATGGGTAGAAAACCTGTATTTTTCACTGTACCATCAAAGCACACACCACAGCAATTCCCAAACTTGGGATCTTATGCCATCTTTTGAGTGCCAGTGGCACTGCACACGCTCAGTGTGATCTGGGCTACTTGTGAGAAACTATGCGTTGGAGTTAGAGGTCATCTACACTGTAGCAGAAAGAGCCGAAACTGTCATACAGTGCCTATAAAACATGACCACTCCTTGGAGGTTTTCATCGGATTTAATTTGTTTGTTTGACACTGATTGTCAGAAATAGACCCTTTCATGTAAATAAGTGAAAACAGATATGTGCATAGGGATTGAAATGATATTTAGTTCTAATCGGGGCATTTCAAGTATACAGAGGCCCAAACATTCCCCCATCTGCCCGAGTAATAGTGACTTTCTATGGCATCTTACAGCAGCATTTGGCAGAATCCACAGATTGCCAGTAAGGGCCTGGTTCTAATGCTGCCATGTAATGTGAATTAATTACTAATTAGTCTTGTATTGTGAATTTTATATTGTGGATGTACTTTACATTGTGAATTGCTCACTAAGCTCAGGTAACTGAGAGCAGCCCAGACAGTAAAGAAGTGGAATTACTGGGGGCAACTTTGGAGGTACAGACAAACCAAGTACATGATTTGGGATAATGCATTTTTTAGTTGTCACTGTGTTAATGTTGCCTTTTCTTGGATCCAGCCCCAGAACAGCACATTAATCTAATGGCATTCAAGTTTACACAATACCATAATTGCTATTAAATTGTTGTGGTGTGTGTGTATTCCAACATACAGAGAAAATCTGTCCTGTTTTTGCAGAAATATTTACTACTTCCCTTTGTGTTTGCATACAGACTGGTGGAAGAATTCATGTTACTTGCAAATATGGCTGTGGCACATCACATATACCGCCGATTTCCAGAAGAGGCTTTGCTGCGCCGACACCCTCCTCCACAAACCAAGATGCTCAATGACCTTATTGAATTCTGTGATCAAATGGGACTGCAGCTGGATTTTACTAGTTCCGGGACATTGCATGTAAGTTAGAACAAGTTGGCAAAGGCAGAACTTAAAATAGGATAATACAAAGTGGCTTTCTACTAGGGATGCACCAAATCCACTATATATTTGTATATGCAAATTAGGGGAGGGAAGAGGAAAACATTTTTTACTTCCTTGTTTTGTGACAAAAGGTCACGCGATTTCCCTCCCCGCCCATAATTTGCATATGGAAATTAGGATTTTGTTCGCCCGGCAGAATCCGAATCCTGCTGAAAAAGGCCAAATCCCGAACTTAATCCTGGATTCGGTGCATCCTTACTTTCTACACTGGTAAGTGTAAACAAGTTACAAAAATATGAGGAAAGGGGAAAATTAGCTCCAAGATTCAGTAATTACAGAGGGACTAGTCAAACTATATCAAGAAAGAAAATGGAAAGAAGAAAGACAACCTTCTTTCTTTTTTTTTTCTTTTTTTAGTAATAGCAAAAAGAGGGTTGTCTTTGTTTTTACGCTTTTCCTATGATATAGTGTAAACAAGTTATTTATTCCATGATACCATATATGATCTTTGTTGTGTCAACAGCTTGCTTCATCAGTACTGCTGCCCTGTTAAAGGTTCACCTTCAAGTTGACTTTTAGTATGTTATAGAATGGCCAATTCTAAGGAAATTTTTAAATGGACTTCATTATTTTTTTTTATATATATATAGTTTTTAAATGTTTGCCATTTTCTTCTGACTCTTTCCAGCTTTCAAATGGGGGACACCGATCCCATCTTAAGAGCAAATGCTCTGTAAAGCTAAAAATGTATTGTTATTGCTACTTTTTATTATTCATCTTTCTATTCAGGCCTCTCCTATTCATATTCCAGTCGCTTATTCAAATCAATGCATGGTTGCTAGGGTAATTTGGACCCCAGCAACCAACTTGCTGAAATTGGAAACCGGAGAGCTGTTAAATAAAAAGCTAAATATTTTAAAAACAAATATTAAAACATGAAAACCAAGAACAAATTGTCTCAGGCTATCACTCTCTACATCATACTCAAAGTTAACTCAAAGGTGAACAACCCCTTTAAGTTGTAGTATTTGTATTTAGAAACCAAGTATACAGTCATAAACCATGAGGATTTCACTTACATGAGTGCAGCAGGAATACGATGCAGTCAGCTCTTGCTGTTACCATTTATTTTCCTGGTTATGGTAGTACTTCAATGGCAGGTGCACAAAAAATCGAAATCAATGATGTTTGGGTATTTTGTCACTATAGTGAAGCTGTGAAGGTAAACCTAATCAAGGGGTTATTAAAAGTGCCTAATGTTTTAGTACGTTTTAAGTGAGATTGGATTAGATAAAGGTCAGTGCATTACTCCGGTATCAGAAGCAGTTGATTTTTATTATATACATTTTTGTAATGGTAAATATATATTATCTAAAAGGTTAATGCACAGTTTTTCTACTAGTAAGATGTTTACTTTGCCAGGGACTCACTCATACTGTGATCTTTGATATTAGACGTTAATAAAGGTTTCGGTATCGAATCATTGACAAAAACAAATAAGAATACTGTTGAGGACCGTTTGAAAGACAGATGTTCATTATTATGGCTCAAATACCATGTACGTTTAGAGGAGCTGCACATGCCAAGAGCATGCCGGTGGCTGATGTGTTTGCAGGCAACTGATAACATGCTAATAAAAGAGACCTCTGGTTTAACTCCGCCAGTTTTAACCCATGTTGTTACACAGACAGTTTAAGAACTTTATTTGTTTTTAATTTAATCTCAGAAAACTTTGAATGATCAGTTTGGAACAGATGAATATTCGACAGCGCGTAAGGAGGTTCTGACCAATATGTGCTCTCGGCCCATGCAGGTATAGCTTTTCATGTGAGGATTACGTAGGACATATGTGAAACAGAATTGTCAGATTGTTGCACTTTTATTCATAAATTGAGGGGTTATGTCTGCAAAAATGTGTTTTCCTGATTAAAAATTTACTTGGATAATGTTAAAAGATCAATGCTGATCTATTTCTGCATCTGTCTTCACCACATATAAATCTATAACATAGCAGTGGACATTTACTATGACCCATTCTATTTGTGCTACAAAAATCTTTCCCCTTATGTTGAACAATGTTACTCTAACTCTACATAACTTCTAATTATACCTTTCATTCTGATTTTTCTGGTGGGAAAATGTAAAATTGTTCTATGCAGTATTTTCATGTCAGAAACTGATCCTTAATTTGTTTCCAGTCATGAATTACATGATTAATAAAACATATTTGTATTTAGACTTTTAACTGCTACATGTTAGTATGTGTTTTTAAATGGAATGTCACCCCAATAGGTTTGAGGTTTAACTAATGTTGGCCATGAGTGAACCTGATCTATAAAAAGTGAAATATTAGATATTAGATTCTTTAAAAATTAAAGGGCTTATGATATTGAGTAAGGACAGTTTTTTTCTTTATAATTTTTTAATCTTAACATGCCCTTGCCTGCCTTTTGCATTTTTAAAGAAAGAGACATTGGAGTTAAAGGGCATGGCACATGGAAAACTTGAAGGATAACTGTTGTGCTATGTTTTGTGACAAGACTGACACATTCCTTCCCTTGTAGATGGCACTATATTTCTGCAGTGGAGCCCTGAACGATGAAGCCCTGTTCCATCACTATGCACTGAATGTCCCTCTGTATACTCATTTCACATCTCCTATAAGGCGTTTTGCTGACATAATTGTTCATCGTCTCCTTGCAGCATCTCTTGGTGAGTACTTGTTTAAGTGTGCAGTGTTTGTTTAGTTTGGTTGTGTTAAAGAAGTACAGTATACATCTGTAGATCTTTGGGTCCTTGAACATCTAGAATAATAATGAATAAGTAATAATCAGAGATCAGGATTGGCAGTACATTATTTTGCTCATCGGTACACTCTTCCTCTATCAAATTTATTTGAGCTTGTGCCCTGCTAATAATAATTGCTACTGGTGTCTTTGCACATTTACTATTTAATTCAATTACATAATTCTGAGGGGGGTTCTCTTGCCTTTTAAAGTACTTTTGCTGGATAATAATGTTATAATTGGTCCCTCTTAGCTCTGACTAAGGAGATCTACATTCTTAACCTTACAATCTGTTTTCACTTGAAGTGCTCTGGGGTTTGTGGTTTTTTAGAAAGTTAGCTCTCTTCAATAGCTAGGAAAGATTAAACTTTGAGACCACAGTCCCAGAAGCACTGACTTCTCCCGCAGGCAGCCAAATGATCAGATCAATTATACGGGACTTCCCCACCTACCTTTTATTTCCTTTTTCCTGTCTTCTCCACGGAATCAGAGTGACCTAAAAAATGTTCTCAAACAAATCGATGAATTTGAAACTCTATTAATTTGTTTAGCACTTTTTAATTGGAATACAAGGTTATTAAATTAACCCTTTTGGGTAAAATCGTTAAAGTACTGTGAATGAATTTGTAGCTAATCTAAATACATACGAATTTATTAATCAATTTTATTTATTCACCAATTAAATCAGCACGGAAGCACTTTATAAATTTAATTAGAAGCCTCGTCAAAGGGTATTTAATCAATTTATTTATTGCACTGGCACTTTGTAGAAGTGATTTTTCTGGTGAGAATAAGGAATAAAGAAGCACTTTATTGCTGAATATTGGTTCTCAGTGTTTTCTTTTCTTTTTTTGCTAGCGGGGGATATCCCTTTTTTTCTTTTTCTTTTTTCAACAAATCTTACCATACTGACATACGTCAGATCCCGCTTTTTTATCAAATTAAAAACATTTGTTGTTAGATCAATTTCCCCTTTAATCTAAAACTTAACATTACAGTCATTAAGCACTACTGAAAATAAAACAGTGTGTATGGGAAACTTGTTATCCAAAAAGCTCATAGATACTAGGATGCTATTTCCCAGTTTATTTGTTTCCATTCTTAATTTGCATCTCAGTATTCAAATGTTCTTGTGATTTGGTACTTTGTATATATGCATAGACACCACTAGGTGATGCTGTTAGCTTTTGCAGCTTAACATATACACATGCCTTTACACAGGAAAATGCTGTCTCCCTAGCGTTTGTGTCTCCCTAGCGTTTGTGTCTCCCTAGCGTTTGTGTCTCCCTAGCGTTTGTGTCTCCCTAGCGTTTGTGTCTCCCTAGCGTTTGTGTCTCCCTAGCGTTTGTGTCTCCCTAGCGTTTGTGTCTCCCTAGCGTTTGTGTCTCCCTAGAGTACCATGCACCAGGCATTCACAGTACTAAAAACATGGCCATGTTCTTGTGATTTGCTACTGTGCATATATGCATAGACACCACTTGGTGATGCTGTTCGCTTTTGCAGCTTAACATATACACATGCCTTTACACATGAACGTGCTGTGTCCCTAGCGTTCGTGTCTCCCTAGCGTTCGTGTCTAGAATACCATGCACCAGGCATTTACAGTACTAAAAACATGGCCTTGCACCTTGCTTAAATTTACAGGTAAAGTTCTGCCCACTACTCTTTTGAAAAGCATTTTATGTTATCACACTGTAACCAGTTAAAAGCAGGGAAAATAGGGAAAAAGTGTTGTTATATGTAAAAGACCTTAATGCCAAAATGGGACCTGCTATGAAAAATCGTTTCCACAGAGCTGAATTCAAACGTTTTAAAACATTCTGCCAGAAGTGTGTACTGCCTTATTGAATGTGCCATTATTGTGTACAATTTCCCTTTTTAGGATGTGGACCTCCTCTGAAAACCTCAAAAGAGGTCATCCAGAAACAAGCCGATCATTGTAATGACCGCAAAACAGCATCCAAGAGAGTGCAGGAACTGAGTGCGGAGCTTTTCTTCTCTGTCTTTGTAAAGGTAAGATCAGAGGCATGGCAATATATACACCACAAGAATTTGGCTGATATAGGAAGAGTTACTATTGCTTCTAGGTTAGTGGCCTGCAACATGACTTTCTACAGTATAATACACCTATTCTTCACAGCACCCTCCTTCATATGCAGTACAAAATAGCTATCTGTAGTCAGTTCAGGATACAGGTGTATTACAGGTAGGTTCCCCACCTTTATAGTTAATTACATTTATACATTAAAAGACCAAACAGATACGTATATTTGGGTACCGGTCTAAAAACCTTCCTTTTTCAAATGACAAGCTGCTTGTTCTGAAATCTGAGTTTGTACCAGGAAGGATACATTGTGAAACCCAGGACTGCTGATGTTTTGTGACTTGACTAATGTTCTTTCTTTCTATCATTTTTCTGCAGGAGTGTGGCCCCCTGGAGTCAGAGGCCATGATTATGGGTGTCCTTAATGAAGCTTTTGATGTTATCGTGCTTAGATTCGGGGTCCAGAAGCGCATATATTGTAATGTAAGTGATAAAAAAACTGAAGCGTAAAGGAACAGTAACGCCAAAAATTGAAAGTATTTTAAAGTAATGAAAATATCATGTTCTGTTGCCTTGCACTGGTAAAACTGATCTGTTTGCTTCAGAAACACTACTATAGTTCATATAAACCACTGTGTAGCAATGGTGGAAATTGAAAAAAGGCTATATGGTCCAGGTCAAATAGTGAATAACAGATAACACCATTATGTTCTACAGAGCTCATCTGCTGTGTAACCTTGGCCTTCTCTCCTTTGAATGGCTGCCCCCATAGCTACACAGCAGCTTAGTTATATAAACTATAGTAGTGTTTCTGAAGCAAACACACCGGTTTAACCAGAGCAGGGCAAAACTGCATTATATTTTTATTACTTTAAAACACTTTGTTTGATGATACTATTCTTACAAAGCCAGTTTTGCCCCAGTGAAAAGACATGCTATTATTTTTTCAGCTTATGTTGTCAGAAGTCCTGCAGGGCTGATTATATTTAGTAATATGGTAATATAATCCAACTGAATGTTTTTTTTTGTATAGATTATTAAATAATAAGAAAATGTGCTTGGTTTCTTATTAGGGTTTTGGCTTATAGCCAAACACCACACGTTTTTTCTCCTTTTGGCCGTTCTGCCTATAAAGCAAGCTCCCGATATTATATACTGCATCACATTTAGTCCTATTCTAAGCAACTTTTTAGTCAGTCTTAATTTTTTTATATTTTTTGTTTTTTATTTTCAATTATTTGCCTTCCTGTCTGCCCTTTTCCAGCTTTTAAGTGGGGAGTCACTGACCCCTGGTAGACAAAAAAAAGTATTGCTCTGTGAAGTTACAATTGTATCTCTAGTGTTGCATTTTATTACTTCACTTTGTATTCAGGCCCACTCCTATTCATGCCAATTCTGTCATTCCAACCACTGCCTGCTTGCTAGGGACAATTTGACTCTAACAACTGGATAGCTGCGGCATTTGCAAACTGTAGAGCTGCTGAACAGAAGGCTAAATATAGACAGCCCCCAGGTTACATATGAGATATTGTCTGTAGGTTTGTTCTTAAGTTGAATTTGTATACAAGTTGAAACATATACATTTACTTATTAAATGCAATTTATACAGATACCTTTCTGTGCTCTGCTGTAGACAACACATGCCAGAAGGTATTGGGGCAGGTGGTTTATTAAAAAGTCAAGCAAACCATAGTATGTTACTGTAATAGCCCCCATCGGTAAGTGTGAGTTGTATGTAAGTCAGGTGTTTGTAACTTGAGGACTCAATGTAATTCAAAATCCACAAAAAAAGTAAGACCAGTTGCAAAGTATGAGTATCACTCTCTGCATCTTACTAAAAGTTAATTTAGAGAAATAAAATAAATAAATAAATAATTTTTTTTTAAAAAAAGTTAATTTAGAGGTAAATTTCCAGATCACAACAGGTCCTATTCAGTATGACATCTTATCAGTGAGTCATTGTGCCATACATGCTCACTACACTGGGTTCCTTCACTTTTGGTAGTTTGGGAGTTTTTTCATGCTGATTTACCAGTCCTGGACCAGACTTGGGGGCAATTAACATGAGCAGCTATTCCCTGTGTGTGCACAAGAGAGGGGGTCTAGAATAAGCTCAGCTGCTACTTAAGTTACTCATTACTTTCTCTATTCCTGCCATTCTTGCAGAGCCTTCCTCTTGTTAGTTCAAATTTCCAACAGATCGGGAAAAGACCTGAGCTGACACTGCTTTGGAAACCAGAACAGAAAGGAGAGAAATCTGTGCAACAAGTAAGCAACTCTTCCTATATATACACATCTCAATGATGGGTTGGTACCTTAAAAAAGATGTTCATCTTCGGAAAAGTGTCTGAATATGAACATCCCTTTCTAGTGTAAAATCAAGCTTCATTTGCATGACACAGTGTGTCCTTGCACCCAGGCCACTACAAGGGTTCTGGGTGCAGCCAAGAAAGAAGGTAGGGGCTCATTCTCTGCATTTTCTCTGCATTTTTCTGTGGCATTAACCTTAAGAAACAGTAACACCAAAATATGAAAGTGTGTTAATGTAATTCAAATATAATGTACTGTTGCCATGCACTGGTTAAACCTTATCTATTTGCTTCATAAACACTATTATAGTTTATATAAACAAGCTGCTGTGTAGCAATGAAAGTAATTGAAATAGTCCTATATGGCAAATGGTGGATAACACATAAGATCTGTAGAACACCATTGTATTCTACAGGTCTTATCTGCTGTGTAGCTGGGGCCTTTTCTCTTTTTAGTGGCTGCCCACATGGCTACAAAGCAGCTTATTTATAGAACACTGGTGCTGCTGTTCCTTTAAAAATCAGTTGCATCTTCATATTTGATTTTCCCTATAGGTTTTCCTAAAAAAAAAAAATAAGCGCCTAAGCTTATATTAGTTTTGCATTTACATTGTACATGTGTACATGTGTATTTGTGTCTATATTTATGTTGAGTTTCCCCTTTTCGATGTTTTTTCTGCCCTATCCAAATCATGGAAAGATCCCTTATTTGGAAAGCCCCTGGCCCAGAGCTTTACACTGGAAGGCAATTTGAAACTAGGCTTCATTTTAAACTGTATCCAGAATGCTCGAGACATGGGGTTTTCCAGATAAGGGATCTTTCTATAATAACCTTTTTTCTGATCTGACTAGGCACAACATTTTACATTTATTTTTAATTCATGTAGTCTCACACTCTCTGCCAATATAAGAAATAGTACCTTCACTGTGTCTATCCAGCACAATAGGTAGTAGTTTTATATGAGGTCTGAACTGAACAGCAGTATTCCCCTTCATATTTTGAATGCTGTGTTTGCTATTGCTGAGGGGAGTGCTGTATGCTGATGTAGTCCAAGCCAGCATTTATGTTCACTTTACTACAACGTAACAGAAAAACATTAGATGGGGGTGTTTTAAAAAGGGTGCTAAATACACAGTGGGACCTGTTTACCATGCAATGTTAATACATTCAAACGGCAATTACATTCCAACGCAATGGATGATCATTTTTCCACAACATTTTCAGGTGTCTGCTAGATTTTAAGATGTAAATTTTATGCCAAAAATTCATGCACGTTTAATAATATGCTGCTTTTACGTGGCGGTGCCTTGGCAATCAGAGGGCTATGTGTTGTGTATATAATCTTTTTCTTAATAATAAGCCCTGTTAAGTGCAAGAAAACAAGGTTTTGTAATGTGTTGTGATCCATTGTTGTATTTTGTTTGTGTTGTTAAAGTAAAGCGTTAAACACTCATCTCTCTACAACATTCTTGAAAAAACCCGGATCATAAATATGAGACTTTCTCCTTGGCCTTTGTTACTGATCAGTGATACATGTGCAGTGATTAATTCCATGGGCTGTGAATGTTCAGCAGCTGTTGCTGTGAGAGAGTACAGAGGGTGCTCCAACCCAACAAAACACAGATGTTTAGTCCATATTGTTCAATGTATCTGCCTAAGTACTTTCTTATCTCTTCCTTAGGTGATCAGTATCTTCACCCTTGTGGAGGTGGTCCTCAAGACAGACAATGTGCCCCTGAAGTATACAGCGCTACTGAAAAGACCAGAGGCCCAGTGACTGGAATTTGGAGATCATGGGAAATGCTACTGCACCCAGAGCATTGCTCAATGCAGTTTCCATTACTGTGGATAACATTCTTTATTTTAAGGGGGAGGCATGTTTTATAAGTAATTTCTGTTGTGGCATTGACTTCAGTGTGTGTGTAAATGTCTTTGATGCTGGTAACCCAGTCTGTATATCCAAACAAAGCATAAGAGGAGTTTAATGAAGGATATGGATTTTTTCTTGCAGACCCAATGTAGGGTTCCGATGGTAATTTTAATTTACTTTTTAAATGAAATTGGAGAAGTTCGACCTACTAAATTTGTTTTATAAATAGGCAGAAGTTCTTGTGCCTTCTTATAAGCACTTTCCCAATTCATAAGCCACCACCAACATCTCCGCAACTGGCATATGAACTCACTGGAATTTTTAAGTTTTATGTATTTTTAGGCCTGACCAGCAGCTATTCATTTTAAGACACTGTTTTGTTTTTTCTCTGAATGAACTCATGGCTGGCACCATATGAGAGCTATGTTTTAGTTAAACTGTACCAAATGGTAATTCATGCTTTTTTTTTTTTTAATCTTGTTCCAGTTTTCTCCACTTGCTCCTGGTGACCTTATTACAGATTTGTAAATAAAAAGATACATGTCCATTTTTTTTGTTTAAAGTTGCAAGGCAGTCAGTGGCACTCATTTAGAGGCAATTTGGTTGCCATAGGCACTTGCCCAGGAGCACATTTACCCAATGTTAGTAATGAGCCCCACTGTTTCCTTTGACATTGCCTTTTGACTTAATTGTAATTGAGATCAGATTCTCGCGCAACAGTCCATCCCAGAAATAATCTTGTCTCACAATTCTTTTATCTCAACTCCACCCTTCAATAAAGCAATGTTTTCTGTGTTTGTCTGCCTTGTTTGTGTTCTTATATCTCTTACACAGGAATGGCTCGAGTTGTTTTTCATAATTTACGGAATGTTGTCACCCAGCCAAAAGTGTCTTGTACTATAATCTTTACTGTCACTAGTATACCATGTAGAGAAGTGAGGAAATGGTTCACAACTGCTGCTCTAATGGCACCTAAACACTTGATTTTGTGGATCTCATCAATGAATGTGGATTTTTAATAATGGCACGTTTACTACTTAATCTTCTCTAGGTAGGAACAATTGTATAGTCTTTCTGCTACAGAACAGTTTGTGTTTGTAGCTGAATAACATTAAGTTAAAGTATGTCTTTCATTAGCATATCAAAGGCATCATTTAAAGGGATAATGTCATGGGAAAACATGTTTTTTACAGTGCATCAGTTAGTAGTGGTCCTCCAGCAGAATTCTGCATTGAAATCCATTTCTCAAAAGAGAACTTATTTTAATATTTAATCTGGAATTCTGACATGGGGCTAGACTTATTGTGAGTTTCCCTGATGCCCTCAGTCATATGACTGATAAACAGTCACTCTTTATTGCTACACTGCAAGTTGCTGTGATATCACCCCCTCACCCCCAGCAGCTAATTAACAAAACAATAGGAAGGTAACCAGATGGCACCTCTCTGACACAAGATAACAGTTCCCTGACAGATATAAGAATAGCACTCAATAGTAAAAATCCCACTGCGACTCCTTCAGGTACTATGAGCAGGAGCAACAAAAGCTTATCTTAAAGCAATTCCACTGTGTGGAAGTGCTGGCTCTTTCTAAAAGCACATGACTAGGCAAAATGACCTGAGATGGCTGCCTACAAACTAATATAACAGAATTATTTTTTCAAGAATACAATTTTAAATGGCAGAATAAATCACTTGCAATGTATTCAGTGTAATTTAGAATAAAAACGAAACCATAAAAATCATGACTGAATCCCTAAAATCAATAACATAAAAATACAGTTGTAACGGGTTTGTGTGCTCAGTACACACAAGAAACCTTAAATCAGGGGTCCCCAACCTTTTTCATCCGTGAGCAACATTCAGATGTAAAATAAGTTGGGGAGCAACACAAGCATGAAAAATGTTCCTGGGCAGTGCAAAATAAGGGCTGTGATTGGTTATTGGTAGCCCCTATGTGGACTGGCAGCCTACAGGAGGCTCTGGTTGGCATTACACCTGGCCACAATCTACTGGTTGGGGATCACTGTCCTACATAGTGGGCATATGTTTATAGTATTTACTGAAAGTTTTTTTGAAAGACATTTTTTATTTAAAGAGCCCTGTATTTTCATAAAATATCCAAGTCCTAACGTGGTGCCATCCTATATACTTGGCAGAATTGATGGTACTCAGATATGTGTCATGTGTACACCACAAGATCATGTTTTGCCATTGCTGTCCCTAAAATAGATGAACTACATGTATTCTGTTATGTGATCATGTCGTGACTTGTGTTCTATAAAACATTATCTAGCAGACGTAATTTGCTGCAGTAAATAATTATCTCTGCCTTTCGGTCACTTTTTTTTGTCCTGCTTGTTCTTCAGGGCGAACAATCATTTACTCTCATGTCTGCTTCTCATGTTTACATAGTTACATAGTTAAATTGGGTTGAAAAAAGACAAAGTCCATCAAGTTCAACCCCTCCAAATGAAAACCCAGCATCCATACACACACCCCTCCCTACTTTTAATTAAATTCTATACGCCCATACCTATACTAACTATAGAGCTTAGTATCACAATAGCCTTTGATATGTCTGTCCAAAAAATCATCCAAGCCATTCTGAAAGGCATTAACTGAATCAGCCATCACAACATCACCCGGCAGTGCATTCCACAACCTCACTGTCCTGACTGTGAAGAACCCCCTACGTTGCTTCAAATGAAAGTTCTTTTCTTCAAGTCTAAAGGGGTGGCCTCTGGTACGGTGATCCACTTTATGGGTAAAAAGGTCCCCTGCCATTTGTCTATAATGTCCTCTAATGTACTTGTAAAGTGTAATCATGTCCGCTCACAAGCTCCTTTTTTCCAGAGAAAACCCTCAAAATTTAAAGGGGTCCTGTCATTGGAAAACATGTTTTTTTTCCAAAACGCATCAGTTAACAGTGCTACTCCAGCAGAATTCTGTACTGAAATCCATTTCTCAAAAGAGCAAACAAATTTTTTTTATATTCAATTTTGAAATCTGACATGGGGCTAGACATATTGTCAATTTCCCAGCTGCCCCTGGTCATGTGACTTGTGCCTGCACTTTAGGAGAGAAATGCTTTCTGGCAGGCTGCTGTTTTTCCTTCTTAATGTAACTGAATGTGTCTCAGTGGGACATGGGCTTTTACTATTGAGTGTTGTTCTTAGATCTGCCAGGCAGCTGTTATCTTGTGTTAGGAAGCTGTTATCTGGTTACCTTCCCATTGTTCTTTTGTTTGGCTGCTGGGGGGAAGAAGGGAGGGGGGTGCTATCACTCCAACTTGCATGACAGCAGTAAAGCGTGATTGAAGTTTATCAGAGCACAAGTCACATGACTTGGGGCAGCTGGGAAATTGGCAATATGTCTAGCTCCATGTCAGATCTCAAAATTAAATATAAAAAAAATCTGTGCTCTTTTGAGAAATGGATTCAGTGCAGAATTCTGATGGAGCAGCACTATTAACTGATTCATTTTGAAATGACAGTATCCCTTTAAGTCTTCCATCCCTCTAACCAATTTAGTTGCACGTCTCTCCAGCTCATTTATATCCCTCTTAAGGACTGGAGTCCAAAACTGCACAATCCAGATGAGGCCTTACCAGGGACCTATAAAGAGGCATAATTATGTTTTCATCCCTTGAGTTAATGCCCTTTTTTATGCAAGACAGAACGTTATTTGCTTTAGTAGCCACAGAATGACACTGCCCAGAATTAGACAACGTGTTATCTACAAAGACCCCTAGATCCTTCTCATTTAAGGAAACTCCCAACACACTGCCATTTAGTGTATAACTTGCATTTATATTATTTTTGCCAAAGTGCATAACCTGCATTTATCAACATTAAACCTCATTTTCCAGTTTGCTGCCCAGTTTTCCAACTTAGACAAATCACTCTAGTTTCACATGACCAAGAACAATGGTTTATTGCACCCAATCTGGGGAAAAAGGGATGTAGAAGAGGACAGGGTAGTGGAAAGGGTAGAAGCGCAGTGTAAAGAGGGAAATGAAAGCAAATAAAAACATTGACGGTAGAATGGTAGAAATATGGTATGCGCAAATTAAAGTTGTGTGAGAGGAAATTGTAAGCAATTTTTCCACATATTCAGTGTTTATTCTAGTTATTTGGAAATGTAATTGCATTTTATCCTTTGCTATTTCATGCTGACTGGGGCGTCATCATGGATTATGGCACTTCCAGTTGCACGTGACTTTAGGTGTGGCCATCAGGGGTCACTAACTCACCCACCTTGCACACAGGTTAGACTAGCACAACAGCACCCCAAACACCAACCAACACCCTCAAAATGTATACAAAGAAATTGCCACCAATCTCAGGATTTGAGATACACCTTCATTGTTACACAACAAACACACTTCATTCCACTGCCACTATAGTGTTAACTAGCATACACACAGACTAGTATTTCCATTCAGCTTGCAAGGGGTTAAGGCACACAGGTACACACTTTTAGGCTAGGGTAATTTGAAGCACAGACAAACATTAATTTTTATATTTAATATTGTAAAATGTATAACAAATTAACAAAATATTACAAAAAGACGTACATTAAAAACAGTGTAGAAGATAAAAGGGAGAAAGCATGGAAAACCTATACTTTGCTTCAAATATAGAATTTCCTGGTCCTGAAGGCGAGGGGAAACAAATGAGATAAACCCCCACGGAAATGGGTCCTCCTGAGTAAATCCA
Organism: Xenopus laevis; assembly: GCF_017654675.1. NCBI lineage: Eukaryota > Metazoa > Chordata > Amphibia > Anura > Pipidae > Xenopus > Xenopus laevis. The sequence continues at coordinate 107,892,422 of NC_054379.1, forward strand.
ATTTTTAGCCAAAAGTTTTGACTATTTATTACAGGGGCATCAGGTAAATAGACATTTCCCCTTCCCACATGAATGCAAGGGGGCGTAGCCTAGCTAGCAGGACACAGATTGTTTTTTTTTTTTTTTTGTTATGACCTTCGGTCAGTAGGAACTGGGCCAAGAATATAATAACCATAACTCCATACCAGAACATAGTGGAGATGTGATATCATATTCATTGGCTATAGATCATCCCATTGATTTCTTAGATACTAAACATCAATATTGTGTGCCCTGCCCAGATATTCCCATCTGGTAAATCGGGCACCAAACCTAGTCATGCTTGGACTCCTCTGAAAGCCAATAGTGTATTAAACCCATAACTAGTTGTTAAACAGCTTTCCTGGAGTGGACGTCCTGTCAGTGCAGACGTCTGGTGTTAAAGCTGGTCACCTCTGGAGGTAGGACAAAAGAATGAAGTCTGTAGTTCCTCCTTCCCCTAGCAGCATCACTGGGCTCTCTCCTCCCATCACCAGTTTTTCTTTTGTCCTGCTAACAGGAGGTAGGACTTTGGGGATTCCTCCCACTATTCGTTCTTTAATCGAGTACTTAGTAGTTAAAATTTAGTTTAGGGAAACTAAGGTACCTGGGCTAGGTCTCCCCCTCCTTGCCAGTGAACTGCCAAGAGGGGAGCTCAGTTTTACTGCACAATGCATGTCTTAAATGACTGCCGAGGAGCCCATGCAGTTAGGCCGCACAGGCAAGAAGAGGACTGTGGCAAGTCACCCTGCAGGAACAGAGGCTGCCTTGCCATAGCAGAAGACTGATTCCAGTCCCCAACTCTGCCTCACAAGGAGCAACCGGCGCTAAAGAAGAGTGTTTTCTAACACTAAAAGTCGTGCCTCTATTCAGCTCGCCAGTTGCCACAGCATGCCACTCCTGGCAACACTCCACACAGCCATACATCCGGGAGAGGACAGTAGGCCAGAACAGCCACGGAGGTGCATTTAAATAGGGGCTTACTAATAAAGCGCCACCAATGTCAGTTCCCCAGGCACTTATAGACCTAATTAAAGATATACCAGCTACAGAGGCAAAACCTAGGAAGGTTAGGTCCAAATCTAAAAGGGCCAGAAGGGTTGATCAGGAAGATTCCCTCCTTCTCTGAGCCCAGATGCTTCATTGGCCGTTCCCATGATGGACCCCAGGTCTGACAACAGCACAATACTCAGTACCACCCTCTGAGCCCTCAGGAACAATCTGGCCTATTACAACCTGCTGCTTCTGAAAGCCAGCCAGGTACATCACGTAACAAAGGGCACCAGAACCAACTAGCTGACCTCAGCTGGTTCAAATCCACAGTTCAGCAGTCCATGCACCATCAGCAAAGTCCTAAGCTGCGAATGCAGTCTCCCTTACCATCTGATTCCGACCTGTCTTAAGGGGAAATCCCTCAACAGTCTTCTACTTCCCTGAGTACAGACTCCGATAATTCGACCTCAGATGTGGAGACCCCCACTTATTTGAGTTCAGAACAGGGGCGCAGGCTGCTAAAAGACATGCTCCAGACCCTAGATATTAAAGATACGTCTGAACCTGTCTCCAAGGCCAACAAGGTATTGAGTTTGCAGACAAAGAAATCCAAGTTTTCTAGTATTCAAATCCATTACACAAGCAATTGAGACTGAATGGTGCATGCCAGAAACTGTATGAACTTAAGAAAAAAATTATTTACAAAATTCCCGGTCCCCCAGGAGTAAAATGGGACAAGCCACCTAAAGGTGATTCAACCAATTCTCACCTCTCAAAGTATACCACTCTCCCGACTGAAGATGCTTCAGCATTCAAAGACCATATGTTTAAATGAATGGAAAATAATCTCAGAAGAAGTTATGTCAATGGAGCAGCTACTTTTAGGCCAGCAACTACAACAGTTAGTTTAGCACGCACAGTGAAGTTTTGGACTCAGGAACTACTGAATCATACTGAATCTGAAAAAGATACTTTTTTCCAGGCTGAGTTTGGATGCATTGCTGCACCTTAGATTTCATGAGTGATGCTTCCATGGAAACCATCCAACTTACAGCGAGGGCATCTGCTAACACAATAGTCGCCCGAACAGTCTTCTGGTTATGCCATTGGTCGGGAGACAATGCCTCAAAGGGCAGATTAGTCGCACTTCCATTCTCGGGTGAACATCTGTTTGGCCCAGAGTTAAAAAGATTATCATAGAGGTAACGGGGAAAGAGCGCATTCCTGCCCCAAGGGAGAAGACCCCATCCAGATACCAACCATAGACAGCCTAACAGGCAATGCGGTTTCTCCTCCAGCTCCTTTCGCAACTACATAAGCCATAACCAGGCCCAATCGTCATCGTCCTCCTACCCTAATCGAAAGAGTACTACCTGGCCCTCCTGACAGATAGAACAGGAAACCAGATCCTTCAAAACCCAATGACACATGAAGTTCGGATCACACCGGAACAACGGGGGCCATCGGTGGAAGGCTTCTACTGTTTTTCCTGGTGTGGAAAACAGCATCCAGGACGAATGGGTGCTCCAAATCTTGAGGGACAGTTACAAGATTCCCTTCACCTCCCTTCCTTCACGGAGAGCATTTGTGCCCTCTTCTATCCTCCGCAACCCTACCAAACACAGATCGCTGAAGTCTTGTTTACAGGAGTTATTACAAAACAACATCATAATAAAAGTCCCACGGCAACAATAGTTCAAGGGCTCTACACCAACATTTTCATAGTCAACAAACAGGGAGGTCATTACAGACCAGTACTGAATCTGAGGCCTTTGAACAAATTCATGAGAAAACAGAGCTTCAAGATGGAGAAATTGCGCTCAGTCATCAATGAAATGGAACCAAGTTACTTCATGACCACCATAGATCTCAAAGACACGTACTTACACGTACCCATACATCAAGAGGTTCACGGTGGCACAGGAACACTTCCAGTTCCACGCCTTGCCATTTTGCCTGACTACAGCGCAACAAGTCTTTACCAAAGTTCTGACCCCGGTCATAGCTATCCTTAGATGAAGGGGCATCATGGCATTGCCTAACCTGGACGATATTAATCAAGGGTACATCATTAGAAGTGACGAACCAAAACACACAACAAGCACTTCAAGTACTAGAGGAATTCGGGTGACTCATCAACTTGAAAAAGAGCAGCCTAAGGCCATCACAAGAGATCCGATTCCAGGGGATGATCGTCAACTCGGAGGTCCAAGCAATCTCTCTCCCGGAGGACAAGAGCACCAACCTGTAGATCACGACCCAACAGTTCTTAGCAAAGCAAATAACATCAGCAGAGGATTGCTTGAAACTGTTAGGCCTGATGGTCTCATAGTATACAAAGACCACGCGCACACTCAGGCCCTTCGTAGGATTACGCTGGTGCCCAAGACCTGAGGGAGACGGCACTCCCAATGGACCAATGTAGGAAAAAAGGCCTGGCACACGGAGCAAGTTAAACCGGGGTCCTACCCCTGGTGTGTTTATTGCATCAAACAACGTTTCGGAGGGCGTTCCCCCTTCGTCAGCTGATGGTCTCATCTCTAGAAGCAATCCAGTAAATTGCATTTTCACATGAGACCGCTACAGAGTTTCTCTGAGCTTGGGACCAAAACCACAAGGATCTCTCCCAAGTAATACCACTCAACAATGCAGTCAAGAAACAGATCACATGGTGGCTAGATGATCACAACCTTACCATCCATGGAGGGTGATCAGCACGGACGACAGCCTGACAGGCTGGGGGGCTCACATGGAAGGCCTGTCCTGCCAAGGCCGGTGGTCCCAAGAGGAGGCATGCCTCCACATAAACATTTTAGAATTAAGGGCGGTTCACTGCGCACTCTGCCACTGGTCACCTCGACTCGACTCTAGACCGGTCCGAGTTCAGTCGGACAACGCAACCACTGTAGCCTACCTCAACCACCAAGGTGGGACACGGAGCACGAGAGGTGTCAAAAATATTTGAGTGGGCGGAACACAAGGTACCAGTTATCTCGGCGATTTACATCCCCTGGAGACCACCCAGGGGTCACTCCACCCAGAGGAGTTCCAAACCTTAGTCCACAGGATGGGCATCCCGGAGATAGACCTCATGACATCGTACAGGAAGACTAAACTGTCCAGATACTGTGCTAGCTCCAGGGACCCAGGGACAGAAGCCATAGACGCCCTGGTGATTCCCTGGTCATTCCACCTAGTGAACATCTTTCCACCCTTTCCACTCCTACCAAGAGTAATCAGAAAAATAAAAAACTACAGAATACCAGCAATCCTAATAGCTCCAGACTGGCCAAGGTGGACGTGGTACCACTACGGTGGGATCTTCTGACCCTGGGGCCAGCCCTTCACGACAACCGGGAAATGTTGAAGCTTTCATTGTGGAACTTGAGACCCAAGCCAGAGGATTCCCAGAACGAGATTAGTGATTAATGATTAGTAGGCCTAGGAGCCTCAAACAGAACAAATGGAAGATGGCTGGCAGCTTTTGGAGGAAAAGTTTCCAGGCAGAAGTTACTGCTTGAGTTGCTACCCTCACGGTCCGGGCACAAACTGCTTTTGAATGTCCCCAGACGTCTGCAAAAAGGGATTTTCTTACTGGTAAATCCTTTTCTCCTGAGCCCGTCAGTGCAGGAAGTCCCTCCCATTTTTGTTACGGAGGTGTTGGCTAGTTGGTTTCAAATGTTCACTGTTATGTGATAGTTTTCTTGTTACTTGTCTATGCTCCTCTCCATCTCTATACTTACTCCTGTCTCTGCTACGAAAACGTCTGCATTAACAGTACAGGCCCAGGAGAAAATGACTTACCGGTAAGAGAATCCCTTTATGGATTCTAGGATGATAAATACTTTTACCTTTTTTTAGTATAGGTTATAGTGTGACCTCCACATCACCTATGAGGGCTTTTGCAATGAACTCTATGTCCCCCCTCTCCATGGGTTTTTCAATCCCCCACAAATGTCTCTTATCAGTAAGTTATTAGTAGGGTTGCACCGATCCAGGATTCGGCCTATTTTAGAAGGATTTGGCCGAATCCTCATGCCTTGCCAAACCAAATCCGAATTCCAATTTGCATATGCAAATTAGGGGTGGAAAGAGAAATCACGTAACTTTTTGTTACAAAGCAAGGAAATCAGAACATTTTTTTCACCGTTTCCCTTCCTGCACCTAATTTGCATATGCAAATTCGGTTTGGTATTCAGACGAATCCCTGATTTGCCGAATACCAAACCGAATCTTAATTTGCATATGCAAATTTCCCAAAATCCCAAATAGTGGATTTTGTGTATCCCTAGTTATCAGCCATGGCTTAGATCAGGGCATCTCTTTGCACATGGCTAATTCCAGACCTTACTGAGCAGAGGCCTGCAAACTATCTGTTTCTGCTACAGATTTTTTTTTTTTCAATGATACCTTGTCTTTTTTTTTTTAACTCTTACAGGCCTGTATCATGGCATATTTATTAACATTGGAGACATCATCACAGGTGTTGTTGTCCATAGCAATTAGCTTTTAACAGTCACCTCTACAAGTTAAAAAACAAAAGCAAATGTTGGATTGTTTACTGTCGGCAACATCACTGGTAATATTTGCCTTCATGTTAATAAATTTGCCCCTATTTGTACCACTGAAACAATGTAGCAATAGTCGTCAGTTCCTCCATTAAAGATTCCAGCTGCATAATGCCTTGTGAATGTCTGTGTTTCTTCTATTCTTGGATTTTAACAGGCTACAGTGGCAGAGACCATGCATTAATACAGTAAGTATGTGGGTAGGGGGTCAGATTTAGACGAGTTAATTTTTCCTAGCAGTATTTTGGGTTCAAGAGGGAGATTGGGATATTAGAGTTCAGTACTATTTAGGCTACCCTAGGTCTATGGCAAGTGTTCTCGTAGGCTTATACGATTCATGTTTAGAGTCCAAGGGTGAATTGTAAAATGAGTGATAATACACACATTCCATATGTATATATATAGCTGTCTTGTAGTACTGGTTGTGCATGAGCCACTGGAAAGATGATACATAAGATGAAAATGAAGTGGAATTATACATCTGTCACTGCTCTGCTGCTTTTGGCCATTTCAGTCCAACCATGTACAGGGGTAGTGATCTCTAATCTAGGTAAGTTCCCCCCAAATTCCCTTCCAGTGTGAACAAACCCTTTGTGTGCCCATTATGTAATTTATGTTTGAGAGTAAATGCAGGCGGCAGTGAGAGTAATATTTGTGGAGGTAAACAAAATATATTCTGCTAAAGAAGAAGTAACAAATAAATATTTGGGATTTTTAGTTTAAGTTTTTGCTTTGATTTTGTTAGAGGGTTGATGTAATAAGTTGTGTAGTATGTAAATATTTATATCATCATGAGTGCAGAATGGGCTGCCAGTAATATATATGCATAACGTGCAGGTCACATTCATTTATTATGGCTAATTGTCTTGAGCATCAACATACTGACTGACTTTGCTGTATCTGATCATACTGAACAGATCATTGCATTGTATAATCGTGCTCTCTGTGAATGTGGGATGACATTGCCATAATGCTCGTCTGCTACATTACTATTATTCATGTGTATTTGTAAAGCAACAACATATTCTGCCGCTCTGTACAGTAAATGGGAGTATTTATTAAATACACAGATTTACATACAGAAACAAAAGGTAAATGAGAGAAAACATTTAAGTATCCTCACATAAGCATGTTATATAGAGTGCTAGCTCCTACTGAATTTAAATATGCAGAATATATGTAAGGAAAGTGCAAATATAATGTATTGTGTTTGCAGCCTGGTCTCAAGCTCTCTCTAACTCTCTCTCTCTGAATTAAAACTGAATTACATCTCCCAGTTGGAAGGCTCCAGATTTTACATTAATTCTTCCATGCAGCCAGATTTTTTAAAATATCTAATTGGAGAAACCAGAGGGATTCCCAGCAATTTAGTATATTTTTTTTAACTGAACTATTAACTCTTGCAACCAGAGAGAGAGAGATGCCTTAACAAACAGATACACTAGTGTGCCACATGGAACAACATGTTCAACTGCTTCAAACATAATTATATTCCAGATGTTTCCAATTTTTACCAGTTTTCCAAAATGTATTTTTTGAAAATTAATTTCTATCCCCAAAAAAACACATGAAAAAAAATAAATATTTGGACTGCAATAAAATGTTCATAATTTTAGCTCTGTGCACAAGATGGATTTAAAATGAACAGTGATTGAAGTGTAGACTTTCAAAATGAATTCAAGGGCTTTAACCAAGAAACAATGTGGCCATTTAAGAAGTACAGCCATTTTTATACAAACTAACATAAACCATACATATACTGATAATTCTCAATACTTTTAAAGTAGAACCCATGGACATGACCACTGTCCCCTCTAAGCTGTGTCCATGTACACATTTTGAAGCCAGCACACTCACTAAATCATGGTGCACAAAAGAATTTTGTGTGAGAACCGAATTGTGTCCTTATTGTGTCCTGAGCACGCAGGTTTATGATTTTTTTTGTGCATACTGTCAAGAAACCATTCGACTCTAATTGTTTCTTGGCAGTATGCACAAAAAAAATCATAAACCTGCTTTCTCAGGACACAATAAGCACAAAATTCGGTTTTATAAGAGGGAATTATTAGAGGGAATGTTGGACAAGACTAATTGCTGGGTTTCCTCTGTAGTGCTATTGTGCCAGACTTTTCTGCAGCTCTCTTTATTTGCTGCTTTCTTGTTGGTCTTTTTGACCAAGCCAACCAGGCGCCCTAAGCAACCCAGCCACCACGCCCCCCATGCATGCAACTTGGCAGAAGGGAGAACAGGGGAGGGATGGGAGATGAGGGGGGAGGGAAGGGAGAGCAGCGGGGGGGGGGAACGAGAGTGACAGAGGGGAGCAAACACGGACTAGGGGTAGGCAGAAGACACTTTACCAGGTACCTGCTCAGTGCCCCCTATCATTGAGCCCTAGGCAGGTGTCTCTTTGCCTACTCCTAGTTACGGCCCTGGCCTTCAGTTCTGTCTTCAGCAAGTGAAATGCATGTTCAGTTGAGCTGATATCAGGTCACTGACTCTTCTTTGGCTTCAAAGTATGTTTTGAGTCATTGTCCATCTGTATTATAGAGTGTCGTCCTTCTCATCCGTCTTGCAGCATTTTGCTGAACCTAAGTAAATAATATAGAACTATAGACTTCTGAATTCACCCTGCTGCTTCTGTCAGCAGATATATAATTAAGGAGCCCTACTGACACTGACAACTACAATGTCCATGCCATATCCCTACCTCCTTTATGTTTCATAGATGCTGTGGTGTGCTTTGGATCATGAGAGTTACTGCCCCTCTCCATACACTTCTCTAACCATTATCATCTCTCTGAAGGCTTTGTTTTGTTTTCTCATCCTAATTATGTCCTGCTAAAAGGCTCTTACATGAAAGTTTTTACTTGCATCACCTACAGTGAATCTTTTATGCGCTCCACCTTCAGGGGAATACAGTAAGAAATACAACCCTGTATTAGTTGTGCTCACTGGAAAGCCCAGAGTACAGGTGTAATGCATGAAAGATCTACTGCAGGGAAACACAGTCCTTACTTGCACGGACAGCTCTTTAGATCTCATATTGTGAGTTCACAACAACAACTCCCAAATGCAAATTGTACCCTTGGAATCACCACACGTTTTGCCTGCATCATTGATTATGGAATAATGAGAGAACTGCCCACATTTGGTCTTAGAACAGCTTGTTAGTCTAATAACGTTTGGTCCCTTGAAAAGGAGGGGGGACTGCATGTAAAAAGTGCTATACTTTCTAAACCATTCACATCCTGAAGTTAAAGCTTATATTCTGCACCTTCAGGCCACATTTGGAGCAACATGGCTATTGTCTACCTTGTACATAATATATAATAACTGTGTAATTACTGCAGTCTTTAACAAGCTTTAGTCATTGGAGTCCAAAAGTACATTGCTGTGTCATAATCCAGCCTCTGAACCAAGTGATACAATTCAGAAAAGACAAACTTAGAGGTCTCTAAAAACTTTCAACTCAAAATGACTTTTTTGATGTTAAAATCAAGTGAGCTCTATTTTTTTCTTAAAGGCTTTTGCATGTACAGAGTGTAAGTGTGTGTAATATTGGTAGAATGTCACTCATATGTAAAAAGAAAGAGCTAAAGTTTTATGTGTACTTACAAATATTCTTGTGTTCAGATATAGAATAAAAAAAGAAAACAAACCACATCCACTTGGCCCTGCACTCATCACTCAATAGACTGCTATTCTTACAGAAATACTGTTGGGTCCTTCATCTGTAATGTTAGCCTGAACCTTGGTGGGGAAATTTTTGAGAAAGGCACACTTTAACTCTGATTTCTTTCCCTGCTTCAGGGCAGGTGGAAACCAATATTCTCTATGGACTCTTCATATTTCACCTGAAAATGTTTGCAGTAAAATGATCTACCACTTAAAAAAGTTTCCCCATCCATAATGAAAGATAAATGAAACACAATTTTCCTGGAGTGCTCTGACTTGCAGTAAACAATTTCAGTGGGCCCTAGGAATGAGAAAAGTGGGAATGTAATGTATCTATGGAGTTGCTGCAGCAGTTTAACATTGTTTAATGCAAGGGATAATGATGTTTGCAACAATGATTAGGTATGTCTAAGCATCCTAGAGCTAGAAAGCTGCAGCTTTCATTATAATGAGCCCCTCATAGTATATTTTTGCCTGGGCCCCTCCATACAAGAAAGACTTAGGGACAGATTTATCAAGGGTCGAAGTAAAAATTTAAAGTAAAAAAAATTTGAATTTCAAGCTATTTTTAGGGGCAGATTTATCAAGGGTCGAATTTCGAAGATAAAAATACTTTGAAATTCGACCATCGAATTAAAATACTTTGACTTCGAATAACGAATTCGAAGTTTTTTCAGCAAATTTGGGTATCCTCCGGTCGAAGTAAAATCGGTTAAATCCTTCGAATCGATCGTACAATTTCTCTTTCACTTAAAAAAACTGCTCTAGAAAGTCCTCATAGGTTAACATAGCACTTCGGCAGGTTTAATTTGGCAAAGTATTGAATTCGAAGTTTTTTCAAAGACAGTACTTTGATTATCGAATGGTTGAATATTCAAACTATTTTACTTTGAGTCGAAGTCGTAGTATCCTATCCTATTCGATGGTCGAAGGATCCAAAAAATTACTTCAAATTTTTTTACTTCGAAAATTCCCTTGAATTCACTTTGACCCTTGATAAATCTGCCCCTTAGAGTACTATTGAATAGGCCAAAATTCGTTTCAAATTTGAAAAAAAATTGACTATTTGAATATCGAAATGTATTATGCACTGTCTCTTTAAAACTTCGACTTCGACCATTCGCCATCTAAAACCTGCCGAATTGCTGTTTTAGCCTATGGGGGACCTCCTAGAACCTATTTGGTGGACTTTGAAAAATCCAAGTTTTTTGGAACTAATCCTTTGATTCAAACAAATGCGCTAAAACTTCGATTCGAACAATTCGAATACAGACTATTCACCCGAAATTAAAAACATTTTGATTGGTCTTTTTTTATTTGAATTTCGAAGTTATGGGAGTTCAAAAAAACTCCCATTACTTCGAAATTCGACCCTTGATAAATCTGCCTCTTAATGATCAAATGAGTTGTTCACCTTCCATCCCCCTTTTTTTTCATTCAGTTGTTTTCAGATTGTTCACCAGAAATAAAAACTTTTTTTTTACCATTTTGACCATTTTTCTAGTTTATAATTTAATGTTTGTGTCTCTGCTGTTTCAGTCTGGCAGCTCAGTGATCCAGGTGCAGATTCTGAACTGTTACAATTTGCTCCATTAGTTGATACATTTCTCAGCAACATCTGTGGAATATTAGCAACTGTTGTTTCAATTATAACAGCTGAATTTTGCTCAACAGGACCAAAGATTAGAAATATCTGAATTAAATGTATCCATATACAGTTTACAGAGTCGGTGACCCCCTTCCAGAGCTGCTTTAGAAAGACATAAGAAGGCTAAAAATAGATCATTATGTTTGAAAAACTGTCACAAATGCAAAGTATTTGGAAAAAGCCTTTATTTCTGGTGAACAATCTGAAAACAATATGTACAGTTTTTGCTACAATTTTCTATAGAGATTTCAAGCTCAGTATCTTTTCCTTCCAAAGTCAAAACATAAAGTTCAGCATATGGATGAGTGGGAATAACCATGTTGCAACTAGTTCAATGCAGAGCAGATAAACAATAATTAGCAATAAAAAGTCTTATCTCTGGTGAGGGAACACACTCTCTGTTATCTTTATTTATCTTTATGGCAGTGATCCTTAACCTATGAGCCAGGACTAAACCATTTAGCACAGGTCTCCATGATCAAATAGAATGTCCCAACACCACCCAGTGTAAAGCCTAAAACAATAACAGCACATGCCAAATAGAAGAACCCATTCCTTGTAAGGAGTATTTTTAGATGTTTAGTTAAATAGGATCTCAACCCATAACCCATTTTTTCATAGTGAAACAAAAGGCCATTTTCCAAAATTTTCATTGGTTTTAAAGTTATTTATAAATGCAACTGCTATTAAAAGCAATATATGTCTGTCTATATTCTCGGTGCTGACTGACTTCTGAAAGAAAGTTGCAGGACAGCTGATTAGATCTGACTGAAACACGCGGAGGAGATTCAATTTACATTGTTTTTTTAATATACCCTTGCAGAAGCAGAAAAAAACCCTACGTTTTGGAATGACCAGGCAAAGGAGACTTTGAAAAATGCTCTAAATCTGAGCCCCATCACACACCGAGCCAAGAATCTCATCATGTTCCTGGGAGATGGTGAGTGTGGGTGAGACAGAATAATACTGATCTGATTGTTGCATGAGTTTTTATCTTTAATGAAAGGGACCTATAAATGTTCAGCTCCATGACCATGCATGCATTTCATTTTTTAAAATCATACTTTTCTACCTCTAAAATAGTTTTCCTGTTAAATATATTCTGGTATTTGCATATATATTTTGCACCATCAAAAGAAGCATGATTTAATACTCCCAGTAGACGGTGCTATGAATTTTAGAGGCACAATTGGATTCAGAGACAGTTGCTCATGTTTTTTTTTTTTTTTGCAGGGATGGGAGTTACGACAATAACTGCAGCTCGCATATATCAGGGACAGGTGGAAGGACAACCCGGAGAAGAGAATATTATGGCTATGGAAACATTTCCTTATGTGGCCCTTTCTAAGGTAAAAGCAGCTAGGGTCACCAGAGACCTACACTGTAGTAACTGCGTCTGCAATCCAGAATCTTGAGCTACATTAATTTACAAATAAGGCCTAGGTAAAAAAACGCTGTAGCTGGATTGAAAAGTTGTTTTTAATAAAGGCAACATATTACTAGTTGGAAGCGTCCTGCAGGCTTTAGTATTGATCCCAATTCTCTAGTATGCCTGGAAAGCAATGTAGCTACTTTCTGAGTTTGTGCAAAGTATATATATAAGTATATATATAAGTCAGAATATTTATTTTGCATATATAAGGATTAGTATAGGTTAAAAGGCAAGCAAGAATAAAGGGGTTTCAGTCAAGGTATATAAACGCAAGCTATACATTTTGCTAATTATACATCAGATGATGAATGGTCTACCATGGAGACGGCAATATAAGTGGATAATGGACAGGGTTCAACGTCAGGCAGCAGCTGTAAAGGTTAATAAAAACTAGTCATGAGCGAATCTGTCCCATTTCGCTGAAAATAATTTTGACGTGCGACAATTTTGGCACGAGCAACAATTTTTATATCTGTGGCTCTTTTGTCCAAATGTATTTAAGTCAATGGGAGTCAAAATAATTTTGACGGCGACAATTTGTTTTTGTCGCAGCAAATTTTTCCAATGGCGAATGTTCTCAGCAGTTTCGCTAAAACATCGGCGAAGTGCAGAAATTCACCGAAAATCCATGCCTGGCGAATAAATTCGCCCATCACTAATAAAACTTGACTTTTAAAAAGAGGGCTTTTCTATTGATCCTGTTATGATTTTGTGTGTTTAAAAATGTTGGTTAGAGCATAGCTTGAATGGGGAGTTCATCTTTGTCCAACTTCATTATAAACTGTGTTATTTTGGATAAAACATGGAAGATTCAGATTTCAGTAACACCTTTGATTATTCTAAACCTTGTATTGCAATTACATGAATCATAGAAACATGGTTAGGTGTTATTCAAACCTGACAGTAATTTAGAATAGAATCCTGGGAAACTTTCACAGGTAAACAGGTTACAGATACTGTATGTGGATGAGGCTTTGAATTAAGCTCATTGCTCATTGTGTTTAACCAAAATAATAGCAACAAAGAATACAACTTAAATGTAAATGGGTGTCAGCAAATTAGTTATGGTCCGGCATGTTGCATTTCTAAGATGATAAAGGAACAAGGTGCATTCCTTTTCAAAGCATGATAATGGATAATCCTTCCTTTCAAAGTGAGTTAAGTATTTCTGATTTTGGGATGTACTTGGTGGGTTAATAACTTAGAGGGATACTGTCATGGGAAAAAAATTTTTCTTCAAAACGCATCAGTTAATAGTGCTGCTCCAGCAGAATTCTGCACTGAAATCCATTTCTCAAAAGAGCAAACAGATTTTTTTATATTCAATTTTGAAATCTGACGTGGGGCTAGACATATTGTCAATTTCCCAGCTGCCCCAAGTCATGTGACTTGTGCTCTGATAAACTTCAATCACTCTTTACTGCTGTACTGCAAGTTGGAGTGATATCACCCCCTCCCTTTTTCCCCCCCAGCAGCCAAACAAAAGAACAATGGGAAGGTAACCAGATACCTCCCTAACACAAGATAACAGCTGCCTGGTAGATCTTAGAACAGCACTCAATAGTAAAACCCATGTCCCACTGAGACACATTCAGTTACATTGAGAAGGAAAAACAGCAGCCTGCCAGAAAGAATTTCTCTCCTAAAGTGCAGGCACAAGTCACATGACCAGGGGCAGCTGGGAAATTGACAAAATGTCTAGCCCCATGTCAGATTTCAAAATTGAATATAAAAAAATCTGTTTGCTCTTTTGAGAAATGGATTTCAGTGCAGAATTCTACTGAAGTAGCACTATTAACTGATGCGTTTTGAAAAAAAACAAGTTTTCAGTTTTTTCTCAAATTAAAAACCATTCCAGTTGTGAGTTCATTCGAGGTTTAAAAAAGCTAACATAACTCTAAAATTCGACTTTTGATAAAAAAAATCCCATAAATGTTCTCAGGATTTAACTCCTCTCTTTATTCCTTTGCGCTTTGTGCTCACTAGAAATTCTATTAAGGAGCTGTTCTGAGAGATATGTACCTTCCCTCTAGTGTTTTCCCAGCCGCAATGCCACTATAATATCTATGCTCCACTCACTTACTTGCTTTGTAGGTATACAATGTAGATGCACAGGTCCCAGACAGTGCCGGCACTGGAACAGCATATTTATGTGGTGTTAAGTCCAACTCTGGAACACTTGGTGTAAGTGCCGCTGCAACGTACGGAAACTGTGTTTCATCTAACGGCAATGAGGTGACATCTATACTACACAGAGCCAAACAAGCAGGTACAGAGATAATGGGCACTACTTAAAGGGCAGCTGTTGGCAAAAAATATTATCCTCAACCAAAGGTTCGGGCTAATAGAAACCACACTCAGGTTGGGGGTAACAGTAGTTTTTTTAAAAAAAATTTCCCCCATCCAGTACTAGGCCACCCACACAAGGAGGTAGCTCCCAGTGCGAGTGGCCATGTTGGGGACACGCATGTGTATGATGAGTGAATGCTGCAGTTTGCTCATTATGTGCATGACTGTCAGAAGCCGTATTATTTACATGTGCTTTGACTGACATGGCTGCTCGCACGGGCGCTCCCTCCCAGTGCGAGTGTCCTAGCGCAGGCGGGGGCCATTTTTTTAAAAAAAAAGCTACTGTTATCCCCAGTCCAACACCTTTTTTAGCCAACAACTTTGGTTGGGGTTAATATTTTTTTTTTTTACAACAGATGGCTTTTAAGATTTCTTTAGTGGGGGCAAAAATGACTTTATATGAGGTAGTCCTCGTCTGGCATCTCATATGTGATCTCATGTTTTTACAGGTAAATCTGTAGGTATCGTGACCACTACTCGTGTGCAACATGCCTCTCCAGGTGCAGCTTATGCTCACAGTGCCAACCGTAACTGGTATTCTGATAATGAAATGACTCAAGATATGATCAATAAAGGTTGCAAGGACATCGCCTATCAACTTGTGCACAACACAGATATTGACGTAATGTAGATTAAAAACATTTCCATTAAAACTTGCAATCTGATTAATCTGGTTTAACAAACATGTTTTACTTTATCTGCAGGTAATACTAGGAGGTGGAAGAGCCTACATGTACCCAGCAGGAACACCCGACCCTGAATATATTAATAGCACTTCAAGTAGAGGTCTCCGCAAAGATGGCCTCAATCTGACTGATTTATGGCTGAGCAAGAGAAAGGTTGATATACAGTATTATGTTTTAACAAACCAAATTTTGACCTTTTAAAGCAGGGTTGATAAAATGTTTAAGCGATAACTAAAAACAATAACACTGAAAGCCAGCCGATGTAATAAAATGGGGCAGAATATTTAAGTAATATCTGGTTTAGTTTAAGTTATGTACATTAAAAAATTAAGATTAAGATAATGATATAGAACAACATTGGCTGGTAAAATGGGAGAGCCGGAGGTACTGGTACTGGAGGAGAAATATGATGTAATTGGCTTGGCTGAAACATGGTGAATGAGTTACAATACTGGGCAGTAAATATAGAAGCCTATACTTTGTTTCAGAGAGACGTAGGAAATAAAGGAGATGGGGTATGTCTTACTGTTAAGTAGAATGTAAAACCTGATATAAAGGTCATGGTGAAAAATAACAGGGCTTATGCCTTATGGGTTTAATTTTTCAACCAGGCATATTGATTGCTGGGGTATGCAATAAACCCCGTTACCCCCCTCAAGTGAATAAAGAGGAATAGGCTAAATTTCTGTTCAAATAGACAAGGTAGCTAGTTTGGGGCAAATATTAATAATGGGAGATTTTAATTATGCAGATATTGACTGGAGCAAGAGTACTGCAAGGACATTTAATGGAAACAAGTTTCTAATCTTGTTACATGACAATTTTATGGCACAGGCTGGACCCAATAAGAAATCATGCTATACTGGATCTAGTGATCTCTAATAATCCAAAATGGATAGCAAATGTGCAAGTGCTAGAACCCCTGGGTAATAGTAGCCATAATGTTCTCTCTCACTTACTGTTTACTGCAAAAAGCGAATATACACTGGGGCAACAAAGATTCTCCGATAAATACATTTTAACACCTTAAAATCAGTACTTCAGTGCACAGATTGGGGAAGGAGGTTTTCAGAACAGAAATAGTTGTCATTTAAATTGCTAATAAATAATTTATGTTCTCAAATGATGAAATACACCCTAAGATTAAAAAAGCTTAGTTCAGTTTTAGCTGGGGAAATTTTTCAGATTTTTCCAGACTCTATTTTATCTGGAAACTATAGGCTTGTGGGTCTGACATCTGTGGTACAAAAGTAATGTGACACTGGTTAAGGGGTTGTGTACAGAGGGTGGGTGGTTGTCAGTGTTACTTTCACTCTCTCTTGGATTAGGGTTTTTAGTGAGGTGCCACAGGGTTCTGTTTCAGTGTTTGCAGATGACTCAAAACTATGCTGGCCAATTTATTCAATGGAGGATGTGGCATCCTTGCAACAGTATATGGACACATTTTTGTGGGATTTGCAGGAGGAGAGGGTAATTCTTCCCTCTTACTAAGCACGGGTAAGGCCCCATCTAGAATATGCCGTGAAGTTTTGATCTCCAGTGCTCAAACAAGATATTATTGAATCAGAGAAAGTAAAAAGAGGGATTAAGCTGGGAAAGGGTATAAGAAAAATCTCATCAAGCTAACCAAATTGACCGCTCCAAACTTAGGCTCCTGTAGAGCTGCTCTCATATATTTTCTCAGGTGCTCTGTCTGCCGCGTCCTCACTGTCAATATGTAACCAAAGCCAAAAAAGGCAAGTTTATTGCAGTATCCTACAGATATTGTTCGCCTTGCTCGTTTCCAATCCCTTATTCATTGAAATGGCATTTCATAGGCATAGGCATTTTACCAGAGTGCCGTCTTTTTTTTGGCTTTGGTTATTTAAGAAAATCTTTGAAGACAGGCTGGCCAAGAACACTGGAGAAGAAATTGTATATTTGTGAGCTATACCTAAACTTTCCTCTGCTTTTAATCTTTTGTGTTCAATATTTTGCCGACAGAATGCCAAATATGTGTGGAATAAAGCAGAATTTGATGCTGTGAATGTAGATACCACAGATTACCTTATGGGTAAGGAACTCACAAGATAATGCCACTTTTTTGTTTTTTTTAGTATTACGTTTTAATTATTGCATGGCCAGCATCATTACAGTATAGATAGCATAGACGTACATGGGAAATGTATAGTATGTTGATGGTAGTAACACCACAGAATATGAATCAACATGATGTTCTCAGAGAAAAGTGCATTGATCAAAATGTTCTGAACCTGTTGCTGAGCCTGTGATTTGGGCATCACCTTGTAGTTGGATACAGGAGTGATCAGGGGCTTCTATTGCAACAGAACCCTTATACTCTCAACTTACCTTAATGTTTATGTTGTTTACATCAATTCATCAAGAGATAAATAAAAAATGATTTAAGAAGCAAAGTGAGAGATATTATTAAAAAAGACGGAGGAAGCACAGAAAAATGGAGTTTTAAGTTTCCCGTTGCATTTATACAATGTACTTAATATAATTAATTAGCATTAAGCATTCCTTGGGTTCTGGGTTCTATTACTGAATTATGAAAGAATTGCAACTTTAACTGAGGAACATGGTCTATCTTCATTAGGGTGGTGGCAGACAGGGAGATTAGTCAATCAGTGACAAATCTCCTCTTCTACGGGCGTACTGCCTTCCCATCGGCTAAAATACAAATCGCCGGCGGGATTGCTTTGGATTTCCGAAGTTGCCCGAAGTTGCCTCGTGACTAATCTCCCCGTCTGCCTGTAGCCTTATGGGTTGACCAGCTAAATACAATACACAATGGAATTATACAAACATATCTGTGTGCACAAAACTGTACAGAGAGATACCATAAAACTGCCAGCATAAGTGTATCCTGTGTGTTTTTTTAAAATTCACCTAAATGTGTTTTTGTCAGTTCCAAAAGCAACACGCTCTTCAAGTTCAAGAAAATGCACCCATACATTTCATGTAACATGCAACATGAGTACAACCAGGCAGAATATAATGGAAACAATTGGATATGTTTAGGTGCTCTCATAAATCTGTGTTTCAAATGTGCATAAAAAAAGCCCCTTGTTTAAGAAGCCTAAAGCTCTGCTCTGCTGAACACATTAATAATTAGTTGTCCTTTAACCCTATATACATCTCATTATATATGTAAATAATTATTAGAAAAAAAACTGTTAATTACAAACACAGTTGTACCTGTATCTGGTTAATCAAAATATTTACTTGATTTTCAATAAACTGTTACTGTTACCAAATCTATACATTTTTTTATACCAAATCTGTACAATTTTTAATGTTTAGGTCTATTTGAGCCAAAGGACATGAAATATGAACTGAACCGTGATAAATCCCTGGACCCATCACTTGCTGAGATGACTGAAAAAGCCATAAAGATCCTCAGCAAGAATCCCAATGGCTTCTTCCTCTTTGTAGAAGATATGTATAAAACACAGGGTTTCTTGTTCATGGTTGTTATTTTTTTTCTTTTTGGAATCAGAGTATACTGTTCATATATATTGCATAAGACATATATCTTGCTTGTCTAAGTTTTCTATAGTGCTATAGCAAGAAGGTGCCAGCTGTGAAGAGCACAGATGAACCCTTTCCCTCAAGAGTCCTCTCCTGTTAGGGCACACTAACAGCCATACTGTTTTATGCAATGGAAGACTGGAACTGCCAAGAGACGTGGGGAACTTTAATGAGCTTATTGTAGGCATAATCACAAGGAAGAAAATGCATAATACATTGAATACATCTCTTGGCAGCTCTGAATGAATGTATTTACTGTTGTTTAAATCTCTAGGGAAAATAATGCTGTAACAAAATCAAAATGATGCACATCTTTATTCAGTGGACCTAACATTGCATTCACCCAGTCAGCTGGTTCTGTCTGTCCCAGGGCCGGATTTACATAGTGGGCGACCCTTGGCCCACTACCGTTTGTTGCCCCTGTCCCCCCCAGGGAGACAGGAGCAGTGAGGATTTAATTAAAAAAAATAGTGTATCTCCAGCGCATCCCCAGTGTTTTTGAATCAATGTGGGTGTGGTTGGGCAGCATGCCACCCCCCTAAAATACTGCCGCCCTAGGCCCAGTCTTAGGTGGCCTTTCCACAAATCCGAGCCTGGTTTGTCCTGCAGGCTGTGGCTAGGCTTCCCTCCTGTTCACAGCATCTACAATAGGTTGTACATACATCTACAACTGCTGCAGATCATCTACCATAGGGTGTAGAGACACCAGAGATACAGAGAGAGAAAGAGAGTGGGAGTGAAAGTTATGGTTGAGTTAGCCATAACCCCATTTATATTTGCATACAGTGAAAAAAGCATATAACTTATATTTGATAACTTACTGGTGTTTACTGGTGTTGCTGTAAGATGTGACTGACATGTAATTTTTGTTTTGCTTTAAGTGGAAGAATTGACCACGGGCACCATGATGGAAATGCAAAGCAGTCGTTGACTGAGGCACTTGAGTTTGACAAGGCTGTTCTCAGAGGTGGGCAGCTGACCAAAGAAAACGAAACGCTCACTGTGGTAACGGCAGACCACTCACACGTTTTCACCTTTGGGGGCTACACAGACCGAGGCAACAACATTTTTGGTAAGAAGATGGAAAATCCAGTTGATTCCAGTTATTTTGTTGTGTTTATATTTCTAAATTAGTTTTCTTTGTAAAATACCCTCAATGTCAATTCCCTGAAAACAAGTCCAAAATTGCTAGCCAGATGCTAAGGTGTTTCTTATAAGGGTCAATGCAGATTCTGGAGGCACTGTCTCTGGGTATTAGGGTTGGACTCGTGTGCCTTTGCTATTGTTGGCACTATCAAATGAATTAAAGGGATACATTTAGGCCTTCTCTCTAAAGATAAGAGTCACCTTTTACAGATCCCTACCTGTCAGTAATCTGATTGACCAGTCCGGTTGCTGTACCATGGCATGATTCTAGAAACACATTTTTTTTTGGGTCCTGCTCATTAACCCCCCCCCCCCCAAAAAAAACCAGTATAATGTTCAGTACTAAGTTGGGGAAGGTCAGGTTTGTCAAGCAGAGATGTGATTGAGAGTCATACATGTACAGTGACCACCTTGACAGCTCAAAGTTCCCCTCTTTTTTAATTAATATTTCAGTGACGTTTGTTCACTAATGGGAGACAATGCAAATGTGCACTCACTGTGATAATACTAGCATTTCAAAAAAGTAATTTTAAGCAGGCAAATCTGCAAATCCATGACTTTGCCAATCCTCCTTTTATTCAAGAGTCTTTGTGATAAACTCATTAAAAAGACATACAGGTAAAGGATCCGTTATTCGAAAAGCCAATATCCAGAAAGCTTAGAATTACTGGAAGGTTGTTTTCCATAGACTCCATTTTACTCAAATAATTCAAAATTGTAAAATGTATTTCCCTTTTCACTGTGATAACAAAACAGTACCTTGTACTTGATGCCTGCTAAGATATAAGCATTCCTTATTGGTGGAAAAACAATCCTGTTGAGTTTAATTGTTTAAATGAGTTTTTTGGCAGACTTATAGTATAAAGAGATCCAAATAACAAAAACCCCAGGTCCCAAGCATTATGGATAACAGGTCCCATATGTGTACTAATAGGTTCCAGTTAGATTTGAAATAGGGTGTCTCCTACAGATGCCTTTGACAGTATTATTATAACTAATGTCCCAGTGTCAGCAAGGATGACATATTTCTTTACCCTGCTATCAATGTTGTAGGACCAACTGATTCATAATTCTGCTTTCATATACTGTAGTTGACCGATGTTTGTGATTGTGATGGTACAGTAGCTGAAATGTTAACATTAAAACTGTGAATATTCTCATTTGCAATACTTTGCCCAAGTGCTTTAAACATTCTAATGATATGATATTCTGTAGCCTTTCCCTCATGAGTATTGGTTCTAAATTGACAAAAAAAAGCAAATTATGCAGATCTTTAACTTTCTATTCATTGCAGTAGATTTGACTTTGCACCTGTACACAACCCTGAAAACATAATTGTGGTTGTTCAGCTTTCTTTCAGCTTCTTTGTGCCTTTTTTAATAGCAGAAAGGTTTTTCATAAATAATAGTAACAATAATTCTAACAATTTTTTTGTAGGTCTGGCCCCCAGCCGAGGTTCTGATTTCAAGCCATACACTTCACTGCTGTATGGAAATGGACCTGGCTATCCTCTCCCCGATGCGGAACGGGCCAATATCACAGGTGTTGACACAGGTATGTCAGGCCCAACAGAACAGGTCGGGCATTTTGTTGAAAGTACTGATTATTGGATGATATAGTATAGGAGGGGAAATAATGCAGATTCTCCCCAACTTTATAGGGGATATCTCCAAGACCAATAAACATTTTTAGAATCATAAAACTGACATTAAAGGGCTGTTTGTTTCCTCTCTGCAAAAAAAGATCAATGCATATTCCTTGCCCCAGGAGGGACCAAGCTCCTGTCACACCACTGTCTGCCACATGTAGTGTAATAAAATGTTTTGACCACAGCCACTTTTTGGCCACACCTGAAAATAACATGACCATTTTCCAAATAAAGCACCCTCTTCCATGTTTCTGTTTCTAATCCTGCCATTTCAGTGCACAGTGGCCCCTACTATTTCATGACATTTTGTAGCCTTAAAGGAATTGTTCAGTATAAAAATAAAACTGGTTAAATAGATAGGCTGTGCAAAAAAAGTTGTTTCTAATATAGTTAGTTAGCCAAAAATGTAATGTATAAAGGCTGGAGTGACTGGATGTCTAACATAACAGAACACAACTTCCTGCTTTGCAGCTTTCTTGGTTTCCACTGATTGGTTACCAGGCAGTAACCAATCAGTGACTTGAGGGGGGGCACATGGGTCATAGCTGTTGCTTTTGAATCTGAGCTGAATGCTGAGGATCAATTGCAAACTCACTGAACAGTTCTGTCCCTTGTGGCCCCCCCTTTGAGTTAGAGAGCTGAAAAGCAGGTTGAATTCTGTATATTATCTTAGACATTTGTTCACTCCAGCCTTTATACATTACATTTTTGGCTAACTATATTAGAAACATTTTTTTATTTTGCACAGCCTATTTACCCAGTTTTTTATTTCTACACTGAACTGTTCCTTCCATGACACACTCTGTCACTTGCATTTCATGCCAGTAAAATCACTGCAGAAAGGGCCAATCAGCAATTTATTTACCCTAGCAAGTCTGCAAGGGCTTTATTACACTGGTCTTCTGTTTAAAAACTAGAAAGGGGAAAACAGTCTAAAAATAGAGAGTATTTTGTGCATTCAAATGAAGGTTATGTTTTAATAGGGGCTAGTAATAATCCTGGCACAGTTATCGTTGACCAACTAGAATATATTTATATATACAATGAAAAGCTAACTGTTGAACGGTCGCAATGGGTAATGATGATATTAATACACAACTCCTTAAGTGTCCTAGTTACCTAGTTAATTAACATTCGGGACAATGCGTGTATATATATATATATATATATATATATATATATATATATATATATATATATATATATAAAAATGTTGATCATATGTCACAGGACTAAACAGTTTATCCTTGCTTTGTCCCTTATAGGAAGTGACTCTTACCTGCAGCAAGCTGCTGTCCCTGTTGTATCAGAAACGCATGGTGGCGAGGATGTGGCTATCATGGCAAAAGGCCCCCAAGCTCACCTCTTCCATGGTTTCCATGAGCAGAGCTACATTGCCCATGTCATGGCTTATGCTGCTTGTTTAGAGCCCTACACTGAATGCCCTGAAACATCTGGTTCTTCGATCTACCCAGCTACCATACTGCCACTGCTTACTGCTTGGCTTGTGTATATGACCCAGTGGTGATTTCTGTTAGAATAGGGAACTGATAAATGCACTAATCGCCTAAAACAAAACATTTCATGACTGTACTGCTTCCATACTCTCTTTTTTTCTGTAAGTGAAATTGCTTATGTCTTAAATGTACTGAGCAGTGTTTAATGGCAATTTATTTCTATGTGTTTCCAATAAAAAACTGATAAAACATAGAATTGTTCTGATGCAGAGGAAATCCAGAATATGGTTAAGTTACAAAAATGAATGTTAGACAAAGTCTTGATTTCTCCACCTAAATGTTCTAAATAAAATATAAAACCTTTCTGAAAAATACTGATTACAGAAGCTGTCTACTTTTCTATTTTAGCAGTCTTCACTTTAATAATTAGAAATTAGTAACAAGTAATTTGTGCAAGAAAACGGGAGATGTCTCTGCCCCATTCCTGCCATGATAACCACATTATCTCTGGAAAATTTGCCCTCTTGTTTCGCCAAGGAAATACAGATAGTTCCCTAAAACAGGGCAGTTAGCAGGTATGCTCTCTTAACAATTACGAATAAGATGATATACTAAAAAAAACTAAAACATTTTAGGATTGAAGAGCAACCAAGGTACAGGTATGGGGCCTGTTGTCCAGAAACCAGTTATCCAGAAAGGTCCACATTATGGGATGGCCATCTTCCATAGACTCTATTTTAATAAAATAATTAAAATTTTTAATATAGTCCTTTTTCTCTGTAATAATAAAACAGTAGCTGATCCTTCTTTTAAGGCCCTCTCCTATTCATATTCCAGTCTCTTATCCAAATCAATGCATGGTTGCTAGGGTAAATTGGACTCTAGAAAACAGATTGCTTAAGATGCAAATTAAAGAGCTGCAGAATAACAGGCTAAATAACTCAAAAACCTTCAATAATAAAACATGAAAACCAATTGCAAATTGTCTCAGAATATCACTCTCTACATCATACTAAAAGTTATCTCAAAGGTGAACAACCCCTTTAATGTTTAAATTATTTTTTAGCAGCGTAAAGTTATGGAGATCCATTTTACAGGAAAACCCCATTCTTATCCAGAAAACCCCAGATCCCAAGCATTCAGGATTACAGATCCTATTTCTGTACAAAACTGAACTGGGTTCAGTGTCACTGGGTTGCTGTACTAGGCAGAAGAGAAATCAGACTTCAAAAACTACTGGAGGTTACGGAACTTCATCTGGAGGCTCTAGGAATGTCTAATGAGACAGGAAATGGAATTCCAAAGCATTGGTGTAACATGTAAAAGCTCCTGGTTTGGGGAGTATAAAGACAATTGAGGAGGACAAAAAATCACCATGTATATGAAGAAGATTATGTCTGGGGGTATGTAATGTTGTTCCATCCATTCCTGTGAGAAGGTTACCACAGACATCGACATGTTCTTATTCCCCTATGTCGTCTGGATGTCTGTAAATATATATATATATACACACACATCATTGTTTATTACATGAAAACTCTATTGAAGTCTATGGGAAAAAACTGGAACTGAAAAAAAGAGAAAAGTTTTTTCTCCTCAAATTGAATCCATGAGATTATTTTTTTCTCACTGAACCAAATCTGGCTAAATTGTTTGCTAACCTTCCACCACTACATCTTAAACGTCAGTATTGTGTATATTTCCCTCCACTTTATAATGTGGGTAATTTTGACGGTTGTTTCCCTCCTCCTGAGATGTTTATCACTGTGAGTGACAAAATGCTGGAAATGTTCCCATTTACTGTTGTTGTAGAAAGTGCTGATTCACTGCACATGCTCTGTGCTGATGTCACTTACTGAGCTTAGGGACCTACTCACAATATACAGTACACATAGACTAGAAATGTCACAACATAAAGCCGATTAGTAATTAATACAGATAATTACTACATGGCAGTTCAAAACCAGTGCAACTAGCATCAGAATTTAATGATCAGCCCTGTAGCATCATCTTATATTACATCAACATAATTTTCTGCTTGATAATTTGCGACAACCCCTAAACTTAGCTTCTCAACAGCTGCTCAGAGCCCACTAAGCATGTGAGTGTCACAGACACTTTCCAAGATGGCGACCCCCTGTGACAAGTTTGAAGTCCTGGATCATTGCTGCTATTGAGAAGCTGAAATTTTAGGCTCATGCAATAAGTTCATTATATAAAATGTGTCATTTAAGCCATATTAATTTTTAGGGTTTATTTCTTCTTTAAAGACTGTAAAATGAACACGTGTGTTGGCATCAGTTTCTGTCAGGCTCATGCCAACAGCACAAAGGTCATACTTCTGGGAAAGGAATCATTTTAAATAACTCTGTGACAGTGTAAGGAGCACTAGTCAGTCTATCCCTCCCTGCACTTCACCATGGGATACCTTGTGTGCCTGAGCTGGTTGCTTCTCTGGCTTTGCACAGCTAGGACCCAATATGCCACTATTCCAGGTGAGATGATTGTTGTTTGGTACCTGTTAGGGATGCCTAATGAGTAACATGTGGAATAAAGTAACTTTAATAATAATTTAATTCTGAATAAGTCTATTTGATTTGTACCTTACATAGCTGACTCTGAAGTAATTTCACTTTCTGGAGAGGTGCATCATTTCTTATCAATTGTAATGGGATAATGGGAAGGAAATGCAAAATTTGAGAATACAATGTTGTCATTTGCTTATATGTCTCACATCCTATTTTTGCACTTCAGGAGAGAATATATGCATTTTATTGTTTTGACACTTTTTCCTCAGAGGAAGAGAACAAGGCTGAATTTTGGAACAGCAAAATGATATCCAGGATTGATGAAGCCCTAAAGCTAAAGCCCATTAAGCACAGAGCTAAGAACCTGATACTCTTCTTAGGTGATGGTAAGGGCTGCTTTCCTCCAGGTTAAAATACAATAATATACCTTGTCAGTGGGGTTTTCTTTTACTTTTCAATGATTCTCCAATAAATATATATGAATGTTTTGTTTTTTTACTGAAGAAACCTTAATTTTCTGCATATTTGTGTTAGAGTTGCAATACTGACTAAGCTACAACATAACAACTGTTATGCCTCAAAGGAATTCCTGAATTAAACAAACTTGAAAACTACTGGTCTAAGGCCTTGCACTCTGTCCTCATAACACTGAAATAAATTCTGATAGATAAATGTAAAAGAAATTAATCTGCATGTCTCCTGGCAGGAATGGGGGTTCCAACAGTCACTGCCACCAGAATCTTAAGTGGTCAGATGAAGAGCATGCTGGGAGAAGAGAATGAGCTGGCAATGGACAAGTTCCCCTACATTGCACTCTCTAAGGTGAAGTACCTGGACTTGATGCTAGGTATATATACAGATGCTCAACCATGCCACCATGACTTTGCCCCCATAGGCAATTCGGAACTCCGTAGTGGAGGACATTCAATTTTAGAATGAGTCCAGCAAATGCACTGCAAGGACAAATTAAAATATCCATGTGTACACACTCATAGATTTAGCAAATTCTTGGGTGCCAAATACAAGCCATTCCCTACAATTCCTATCAATTCCATCACTAAAAGAAAGCAACCAAGCCCCTGAGCAGACAGGGGCATAAAGGTCCCTTTCAGGGCCAAAGATGAATGGCCTTCTTATAAAGGATTTAGGGCAATCTATTTTGAAATTACAGTTATTACATAAAAGCGAGATGTTGTTCATTATCTTTTCATCGGCACACAAGGAACTTCATGCAGGGTTACCCCTTGCTAGTTTATTAGGTGCGGACGTGCAACGTTTTGGGGCGAGCCCCTTTATCAAGCATACTACAGTGATCATGTGCAGACAATTTAAAGGGTGAGAATAAATGAGCATATAAAATTGAAAATCACACCTTCCAGCTTGCATTAACATATATGGTGCTTATAAAATATTAAAAAACATAAATAAACAAAATTGTCCATGTTTTGTTTATTTATGTTTTTTAATATTTTATAAGCACCATATATGTTAATGCAAGCTGGAAGGTGTGATTTTCAATTTTATATGCTCATTTATTGTAATGAGTCACCCTTTAAATTGTCTGCACATGATCACTGTAGTATGCTTGATAAAGGCGCTCGCCCCGAAACGTTGCACGTCCGCACCTAATAAACTAGAAAGGGGTAACCCTGCATGAAGTTCCTTGTGTGCCAGTGTTTCACTACCTGATTGTATATTGGAGGTCGCCGGACTCCTAACACTGGGCACCAGGGGTTCTCGCTACATAATCTTCAGGAGTGTGCTCTGCCTCATCTTCCTTCGCTTCATTATCTTTTCATGCCATGTAAGAGAAAGTGATTAATTCACTTTGTAGTAACCGTACTCCTGTTCCATTTGAAAGCTGGAAAGAGTCAAAAGAAGTGGGGAAATAATTACAACTAAAAAAACTAAAAACTAAAAAAAATCAAGGCCAATTGAAAAGTTGCTTAGAATAAGCCATTCTATAACATGCTAAAAGTTAACTTAAAGGCGAACCACCCATTTAAGCAAATCTGTTAAGAAACAATATATGCATACACAAAAAAAATGATTAGTTCTATAATCCTTAGTACTGATCATAGGACTGCAAATACAGTATGCACGTGATCATTATAAATCTGGCTTATTAAAGTCAAATATCTCCCCAGTCTATCATGATTAATGCTCGCTCTCCCTTCAGACATACAATGTGGATCGGCAGGTTCCTGACAGCGCTGGTACAGCCACTGCTTATCTCTGTGGAGTGAAAGGCAACTATGGAACAGTCGGAGTGACTGCAGCTGTCAAACGTTCCAACTGCAGCAATATCAAAGGCAATGAGGTTGAATCGGTTCTCAAGAAAGCAAAGGCCGCAGGTACACAGCACTGCAGAAACATCATGTATTGTTACAGTATTATATAATTGCAGGATTTGTACTTCTATATCTGGGTGTTCATGTTAGACATTAGTGCCAATAATGAATCCCATGCTGATGAAGCCTGCAGGCATCATTACTGGTTATAAAAATGATTCAGAAGTGGCCCTTAATCTTATGATTGATGGGCTGCACCTCTGTCACTTTGTGAACCTTGTGGCCTGTGACTAATTATAATATAGGCTTTTAGGGTAGTCCCAAGGGGTCTACATTAAAGGGGTGATTTATTATGGATCCCAGTAGTTTGATGAGTATGATTTTTTATGACAACAGTCAGAAAAGTTTTATAGGAAATGACACATTTTTCAAATACCTGTTTCAGTTTGTCAGAATGTTTAAACTGCTTTGTGCCATCACATGCCATTTTGTCCAATCGGATGGCATTGCTCAGTCCTAAGCACTATCACCCATCTAAAGCCTTTTTCACTGAGGAGTCACTGTGCTATTTTATTTTGTAAACACTGTATAATTTAATGCTATGGATCATAGTGCCATTTAATTCTGCAGGTTTCTGTGCCCTTTAAAGTTATGTGTCACTGTATCTATCATTTAATATTGTGTGTTGCTGTGCAATTAAATGCAATTACGACTGCTATGTACTGTGAGTCAGTGATGTGGGGCCAAGTAGCACAATATCTGCTTTTACTGTTAGGGTCCTTGACATTTCCCGTGTTCCACTGGATGGAGCAATCACCTCTGATATGGATTAGGATTTATTGTTACTTGTGAGTGTCAGTCTAAAACAAAAAAATGAGCACACCAAACATGCCAGTGTAGGGCCTGCTGATCGTACCACTAAATTTGAGACAAAAAGCAAGACCAGTTCACCAAATGAAGGATCTTTGCTTGCTTCCTCTTGCTCTTTCATGATTTAAAGAACTAGCCCTGAGGACAAAACAAATAATAAATAAATGTGAGCCCCAATGTGGAGGGGAGGCACCCAGAAAAATATAACGACAGAGACTACCAAAAGGACCCCCAAAGAAAGGAGAAGCTATTTAAAGTAGTGCTCAAAAATGTCAAACAGTAAAATGTAAAGAAATTAGTGGTTCCAGGCCAGGTGCAATATGCAGTTAAGGAGTATAAATCCAGAGTACATTCAAACAGGCAAACAATGTACCCAGGTACATACACTCACTAGCAAATTAACATTGTTACAGGCACATGATGAATATCTCTATAGCAGAATTGTATGAGCTATATCAGTGATCCCCAACCAGTAGCTCATGAACAAAATGTTGCTCTCCAACCCCTTGGATGTTGCTCCCGGTGGCCTCAAAGCAGGTGTTTATTTTTGAATTCCAGGCTTGGAGGCAAGTTTTGGTTGCAGCTGTACTGCCAAACAGAACCTCAATGTAGGTTAACAATCCACATAGAGGCTACTAAATGGCCAATCACAGCCCTAATTTGGCACCCCTGGAACACTGTTCATGCTAGTGTTGCTCCCCATCTTCTTTACTTCTGAATGTTGCTCACGGGTTCTAAGGGCAAGGCCAGACGTGGCATTTTTGCAGTGTTTTTACGTTGCGTCTTTAAAAAAGAACAGCCAGGCCACTGAAACCACATGCGACCGTCAACATGCGTTTTTCATGCATTTTTCAGCACGTAGGATTCTTTTCCCAACATGCTCTTCTCATTGTTTTCATTGGTCTCATTGAGAATTTGGACGCCATATTTAAAATACCGGCTGCGTATTTACGCAAAGTGTGGTTTCAAACGTGCAGATCCCATAGAGTCTATTGATTTGGTAGTTTCTTGACATATTGGTGTTTCTGCTAAAAAACACCAATACTGGCGTCCTGTGGTGGATTTCAACTTGCAAGCGCCCTGTGTGAATTGCCATAGTGCGTTTTCCATTAGTTTCAGTGATAGTGCAGTTTATGCGTATTTACGCCTGCCTGTTCTTTTTTAAAAACACAACGTAAAAACACGACGTCTGGCCTTGCCCTAAAGGTTGGAGATGCCTGAGCTATATCAACAAACAGCTACTAAACAACATTCAAAATCTCTATAAACTTTTAGTAATTTAGCAATTAATAAGTAAAAATCCCCAGCCTGGCTTGCTGTCTGCACCTTAGAACAATAGTTGTGAAAAGCACTTATCTGCAAATGACATTTGAAATTTATTTTACAAAAGCTGAAAGGAAATGCTATTGAATTGGATGGTATTATGCGCAGAAGCAGCCTTATTTTGTGTTATTCTATTTTAGGAAAATCTGTAGGAATTGTCACTACAACACGAGTCCAGCACGCTTCCCCTTCTGGCACTTATGCTAACACTCCTGATCGGAATTGGTATAGTGATGGCGACATGCCCGCAAATGCTGTAGAGGCTGGCTGTAAAGATATTGCCCATCAGCTGATTTCAAACGTGGACATTGATGTGAGTGTCTGATAACAAATAGCCACCAAAAGGACATTTCATTTTATTTGAATGTCCTCTTTTGTAACAAACCAATCTGATTATTTTGTTATTTTATTAACTACCGTTTAATTCCTATTATATACAGTATATATGCGTACGCAGAAGAACTGCAGGGTCCATACTAAATCTTGCATTTTATAAAAATATCTCTCAGTATCTGGGTTATGGGAGCTTTATTAGATTTCATCCCATAAAACAAAAATATATAGGGTCAAATTTGTCTTGAAAAAGGTCCCACAATCCAGGCTGAATGTTGGCAGATATTTGAAAAAAAAAGTGTTGCATATAACAGTGCAAGATCTGCAGTGCTTTCATTATACAATTCTCTGAACTAGCGTAGCAGTACCTGGGCATGTATATGGACACTAATTGAATGTTTTAATTAGAATGTATATATATATATATATATACAATCCAGGTGCAAATCACAATACAGTAAGTATTTCCACCAAATGTACTCATGGATAAATATATAAAAAATTAGGGATGCACCGAATCCAGAATTTGTTTCGGATTTCGGCCAGGATTCAGTCTTTTTCGCCCAAATCCTTGTGCCTGGCAGAACTGAATCTGAATCTGAAGGTACAGGAAGGGTAATCACATAACTTTTTGGCACAAAACAGGGAAGTAAAAAATGTTTTTTCCACTTTTTCACCTTCCTGTCCCTAATTTGCATATGGATTTGGTTCGGCCGAATCTTTCATGAAGGATTTGCATACTAAAGTCCATCCTCGTGGATTGAAACATGTAGCTGTATAAGATTTTTTTCTATCTTTATCCTGGAGTGCTTTTGGTGTTAACACATATTTTGATTGATCTGGATTAGGGATCTTTCTGCTAAAATAATTTAAACATAAATTATCCCTAATAAGGTTGTTTTGCCATCAATATGGATTCATGCAACTTAGTTACCCTAAAGTCCATTAAATAAACTTACCAGACCCGTTTTGCTTCCAATAAGGATTAATTACAGTACATCTTTAGTTGGAATAAAATACAATGTACTTTTTCATTATACAGAGAAAAAGGAAATAATTATTAAAAATTACATTTTTTCGATTAAAGAGACAGCCTTCCTGTAATTTGGATCTTTCCATATAACAGGTTTCCAGATAATGGATCCCATACCTGGACTGTTTATTATTACAGAAAAAAGGAAATCACTTAAAAAAAAAATGCAGTTATTTGATTAAAATGGAGTCTATTTAAGATGGTCTTCCCGTAATTCAGAGCTTTCTGAATTTTCGGTATATACAGTATATCAGTTAAATAGTTCAGATTTGCATTGCAACCTTGGAATATACTTGTGAACTTAGATACAGGCTATGTTTGTCCTACTACGTGTGTCAGCACTCAGTGATATTTATATATGGTATCTCTATTAGAGAATGATAGGTACTTTATTTTTATATCTCAAACACATATATGAATAGCTGCGCAGCACACATCTGCTCTTTGGGACTCCCGACAAACAAGTGAATCACAAAGGACATTGCACCTAATCACACCTTGTTTGGCTAAATGTGCTGAAAGAAGCAGAAAGGATTAAGCAATGGGCATCCTGGGTTAATAATATTAGGGTTACCTTTCTAATATCTCCCTCTGTCATAGGTAGACAGGAACTGTGAGAGTATGACACAGGGTATTGTATATGTTCAGTTCATGCCAGATGATCCTTAAACATATATACATGTACTTTGATCAATTGTAGTAGTGTGGGAATGAACAAGGCCCCATGGGTTCCAATCACTGGTGAAAGGAATAGGATTACTGACACTGCTGGGCTGCCATTGCTGTTGCTAAAAGGCTATGGAGCAATATGGTAAAGGTCAAGGTTTAGATAAAAATGTATGGAATTTCAAGGGAAGAGACACTGTAACAAGGGCAACTCTGCCAAGGAAACATGTATTCTAACACAATAATAAGTATACCTATTTGCTGCATATCTACACTTGCAGTTAGGGGGCAGATAGTATGAATGAATATGAATGAATATGCACCCACTTATTTGACTGTAATGATAAGGTGCTGATCTGTCATAGTCCCTAGTGGGTCCAGTATGGATAACCAAGCTGTAGTATTGACCATCTCTGTGGCACGAATATTGCTGCACTGACAGTTTACTGTGTACAATTATATGACAGCACACACCAAGAATCTCTGGCCAATCTTTGCCAGGGAATCTACAGGGGGGATACCTTATTATGTAATTTGGCACAACCAACTAACTGGAAAAAGTGTTGGAAGTCCCAGCAGAAAACCTTAGGCCCACTCTACAAATTATTTTCTTCCTCTCTTCATATTTTACAAATGCCCATGTTATAGGTACTGTATACAAGGTCACATTTTGGGGTTGATTAAGATGATCCAATGACACCTGAGCTCATCAGGCCCCCTTGTGAACAGTCTAATACTGAATGAAATGTGGCACTTATATTCTGAGAGTATCCACTTTTCCCTTGTTACTGTGAGTATAGGCATTATGGCAATAATATTATTAATATTATAAAAACTAGTGCTAGCCAGATATTCTTATCATTTGGCAATTGATTGCTTTGTGACTAGTGATTACATATAAATAGCTGTTGACCTTTGCCCAGAGTCCAATATCCATTGAAAGTACCACCACTGTGTTTGCACTTAGTACTCTGTAGCATCATTGTGTCTCCTAGCTGTAATTACAGACCTACATACACAGCAGTTACAGAAAGTGTTTGTGACATTGTTGAATACATAATATTTTAAACTGTATTTTCCAAAATATTTTTCAAAGGGTAAAACATAAAATCAATGTACATAATTGCATATTGGCACATAGTGTGTATTCAGTACAACAGATTGAACCCCATGCTCTGCAATACTTCTATTCAAAAAGAAACAACTAATTATCCTTCTGACTCTGGTGATTTAACAGCATTGCCTTAAAGTGTTCCACTTTCCAACAATGCACTGGCATAGAGCTTTGCCTTAAAGGTGTTTTTATCTGTAGAAGGCTGTGTTCTAATATTTAGAATTAAATAGGATAGAAATCTGGATTCCATTGGATTTTTGTCCGCTGAATTCTTGGTTAACATGAATAAATATATAAATTAGAGATGATAGTTCTGCTTTTGCTTTCTGTAATTAATGAATACATTTTCTTTAGGTCATCCTTGGGGGTGGGCGAAAGTATATGACTCCAGTGGGAACACCTGATCCTGAGTACCCTGCAGACAGCAAGCAAAATGGTATAAGAAAAGATGGGAAGAACCTTATAGAAGAATGGCTTCAGAAAAACAAGGTAGAAGGTGGTGGTGAGGAGGAAGCAGCTTCTGTAGTTAGCAAGCCTCAGTCCTGTAGAGAAGCAGGTCTATTGGATCAGTCAATAGCCTTAGCACATACTTGTATACGGGTTATGTAATAAAGTTTGCTACCGTTCTAACCACCTATAGCAACCAATAACAATTTACTGGTCACCAATGTATAAGGAAACATCTTATTGGTTACTATTGGTTGCCGCCCCCTGGCAAACTTGCCACTTTCAGTTACATATGCAGCATTTATTGTGAGCTAGTAAAAACAAAATGTGTTTTCTACATATGGAGCCAACATGATACATGCTTTTGGCAGATGGCACACCAAACATTGGAGAAAATGACATGCAGTCTGTTTCACAATTTAAGATGCCACAATCTGTGTGCATAGACAATAAGGCTAATTTATCAACACTAAGCAAATTTGCCTGTGGGCAGTTATCGACACTGGCAACCCATCAAATTGTTGCATTCATTGTTCAACTTGCAGTTGGCTGAATAAAGGCAATCAGTGATTGGCTGCTATGGGTTACTGCCCATGGGCAAATTTGCCAAGTGTTGATAAATGAGCCGCAATGTGTTCTATGGAATAATACTTTCCATCTGCATGTACCTTCACTGAGGCTCATCCAGTGCTATGAGTTAGACTTTTTTTTGTTAACTGAACGGTTTTGCAGTTAAATAAGAGTGAAATGTGGTTTACCTTCACAGTAAAAGTTTTGCCATGATAGACAATTAAGCGTATAAAGATTGTACAATTAAACCATTCCTCAGCCAGTGCCACCAATGTTCCATTTCTCCCACCCCTCATATTGCATCTACCCCACAGCTAGAAGTTACTAAGAGAGTCATGATCTGATACCGAAGAAAACACAAGTAGCAACATAGAATGGTCACTTTATAGTACAGGTATGGGACCTGTTATCCAGAATGATCAGGACCTGGGGTTTTCCTGATTAGGGATATTTCAATAAGTTGGATCTCCATACCTTAAGATTACTAAAAACATGTCAACTTTATATAAACCCATTTAGGCTGGTTTTGCCTTCAATAGGGATTAATTATATCATAGGAAGGACAAGATACTGTTTTATTATTACAGAAAAAAATTAAATGTTTAAAAATGTGAATTATTTGACTAAAGAGAAGGTCTTCTCGTAAATCAGAGCTTTCTGGGTAACGGGTTTCCAGATAACAGATCCCATACCTGTACTTTTATGTCCAACCAAAGCATAAAGACGTCTTTGGAATAATTTCTCCAGACACATGTGAATCTATGTTTCTCAGTACAGTAACTATACACAATGTAGATAAGAAAAAATACAGTCACTGCTGCTTGTGCCACAGGATATTGGGATAAAATGAGTAATGGATTTTATCTGTCGCAGGGAGCTCAATATGTGTGGAACAAAGAACAACTGGATAAAATTGATGTCTCCTCCGCAACACATGTGATGGGTATGCATGTCAAATTTATTAAATGTCAGCCTATAACATTCCCAAAGTTTCTCATATCTTATTTAGCAAAGTTCTGGGTACTTTTTCCTGCACAAACCCTAAGCTTTGACACATTCTGAAATTTATAGTTGAAGTCTAAATGCTGGCAGCTTTTTTGATGGAACTATTTTAACAGTTTTCTCTGTATTTTATGTTCTAAATGGACTAAGAACAGGGCTCTAATGTTAGGCACACGTCTGAACTATACTGTGCAATATGTGACTTGGATCTACTTGTTTATTTTGACTCTGCAGGTTTGTTTGAGCCATCAGATATGAAATATGAGTTGAACCGCAATACTACTACTGACCCATCCATTGTGGAGCTAACGGAAATAGCTATCCGTCTCCTACAGAGGAACCCCAAGGGATTTTACCTCTTTGTTGAAGATAAGTCAGATTCCTTTCTTTTCACCCTTTTAATCATTCAAAACACTGTTCCCTATGTGATACTGACCTGTCAGGGGGCAGGGGGGCTCTTACAGGTTGTAGTAAAATATAAATGTGCTGATCTGCCCATTGTGTCACGCTCCCACCAGTATAAGAGGGACCCCAACAAATGGACAGTGTGAATGATGGAGACTGGAAGCCAAACGATTTCTGAGAAGGGGATGATGGAATGTGTTTTTTTCCTACTTGATACTGACACTTTCCCTGTTGTTGATAGTGTTATACTATATATGTCTAATAAAGGGACCTTCTAAAATCTTACAGTTAAAAATCTATTTGGTTAAAGAAGAACTAAAGGCTAAATAAAGATGTAGGCACAACATGTTGTACATTATGTTTTGGGCTTCTGTACCAATCCAAAGCAACCACAGCCATTTAGCAGTAAAGATCTGTTTCTCCAAAGATACCCCAGTAGCTCCCCATCTTCTTTTCTGCTGATTCACTGCACATGCTCTGTGCTACTGTCACTTACTGAGCTTAGAGAACCCACTCACAATATACAGTACACATAGAATAGAAATGTCACAATATAAGGCTGATTAGTAATTAATACAGTAATTTGTACTGGAAAGTCCCATTTTTGTCTGCACTGAACAGGCAGAAAAAGAAACAATGTTTCTAACTTAATTGGCTTTTGGCAGAGAGCCCAGAACAGCCACAGCTGCAGATAAGATACTTTTGTAACAATTTTGAGATAAGCAAATAAGTAATTGTAACAATATAAGATACCGGGTCTCTTGGGAGAAGTTAGACTCACAGCTTAAAGGGCAATTCACCTTCATTAGCAAAACTGTAATAACTGAAAAAAAACCACAGAAATATGTCCAGACCTTCATAACCTGCCAAATTTTGTAAAATGAACATGGTAATTAGGGGGTGTGGCCACAAAATGGATGGGGTCAAAAAAAATCGCCACACTGTGCGCGGCAACTTTTTTGTCCCTCCTTTTATTTCCAAAATGTTGGGCGGTATGCTTTAGCTTCTCAACAGCAGTTCAGAGCCCACTGAGCATGTCACAGACACTTTCCAAGATGGAGACCCTGTGACAAGTTTAAAGTCCTGGATCATTGCTGCTAGGGAGAAGCTGGAACTTTAGGCTGGTACAATAAATTCAGTATTTAAAATTTGGCCATATATTGGGAGCACCTGGATAACACCTGAACTGGGAACTGGCACTTATATGACACACACTGTAACCTACAGCACTTTAATACCCCTCCAAATTGTGTCCATAAGTTACCCTCCCATTTATACTGTAAGCCCCACATGGTAGGACCCTCCATTCTTTTGTCTCCTTGACACTGAGCACTTAATCTGTATTGTAATTATATTTAATATTTATGTGAATTGTATTTCTAAGAATGCTAATTTATGCTGTACAATGCTTTGCCCTCAAGGAGCGCTATACAAATAAAAATATACATACATACATATCCATTTTTAGGTTTTAGTTCTCCTTTAACCAATAAATTACATTTTTAATTCAACTTCACAGTGCTTGTATAACTGAATAATACAGTACAGACTTTTTATGCTATTGTTACCTGTCCATATTAATATTTGTAAAGCCCTACACAATTTGCCATTGCACAAACAAGTCACTATTTCATTTTAATATCTCATCCACTCCATAGGGTTTGTTGGTCCTAGACATTGGGCAGCTCGTGTGTTCTTGAAACCAGTTGATATAAGTTCTTCTCTTACTCCATTTCTTTTGTGCGCAGGGAAATCAGGAAGTCTTTTGCAATATTGTTTCTCTGCTTGTTATTATCAGTGCTTTATTTTCTCTAGAACAGCAAAATATAAAAGTATTTATGGTTTTATTGGGCAACTGAAGTATAATTGTGTGTACCTGCCCTGTACTTTGCACCCTTCTCATTTTGCTAGGAATCTGAAGTTCCTGGAAGGCTTTCTCTCTGTTAAACCCTTATCACAGATTTGTACTTCTCAGTCACTCTCTTTCTGAAAAGCTGAATCACAGCCCTAATACATGTACATGGACCATAGCACTTGCATATTTATAACCTTGGGTACATTGGGGGGATTATCACTTCCCGCAGCAGCTGCACCTTGCTTCTTGTGTTATTATAATACTATATAGTGACCATTTCTGTAAGGCTGTCTGTAAGTTCTGCTACAGTAATACTAAATTAATAATATACAAATTAGACATAGAATAAATAATGGCCATGTATAGAATTTTCATGGTGACATAACTATGGAGGAAGCAGACTCATGGTCACAGGAGGGCCTGGACCACACTGTCGGCTTCCTCTATAAAATTAAAGAGATTCTGTCATAATTTTTATGATGTTGTTTTTATTTCTAAATTACACTGTTTACACTGCAAATAATTCACTCTACCATATAAAATTAAATTCCTGAACCAGCAAGTGTATTTCTTTAGATGTAATATTGGTGTGTAGCCATCTCAGGTCATTTTGCCTGATCATGTGATTTCTGAAAGAGCCAGCACTTTAGGATGGAACTGCTTTCTGGCAGGCTGTTGTTTCTTCTACTCAATGTAACTGAATGTGTCGCAGTGGGACCTGGATTTTACTATTGAGTGTTGTTCTTAGATCTACCAGGAAGCTATCTAGTGTTAGGGAGCTGCTATCTGGTTATATTCCCATTGTTCTGTTGTTAGGCTGCTGGGGGGGGGGGAAAGGGAGAGGGTGATATCACTCCAACTTGCAGTACAGCAGCAAAGAGAGACTAAAGTTTATCAGAGCACAAGTCACATGACTGAGAGCATTTGGGAAACTGACAATATGTCTAGCCCCGTGTCAGATTTAAAAATGAAATATAAAAAAATATGTTTGCTCTTTTGAGATTTCAGTGCAGAATTCTGCTGGAGCAGCACTATTATCTGATGCATTTTGGGGGAAAAAAACCATTTTTTCCCATGACAGTATCCCTTTAAAATCCTCTTCCGCTGCTGTTCTTCATTAAATTGTTATGCATGAGCGATCATGCTGTGAGGGAGGGAGGTTGAAGATGGGGGCAGCTATTCGCACTCTCTTGTTACGCCACTGTTCACGGTTACACAAAAAACGCATATGTTCAAGTTGATGGCTTCTGTATTGAATGCAGAAAGTACTTGTTCAACAAAATTACTGAAACTAACTTTCTGAACAGGGCTGTACTGACCCATCGAGACACATGGAAAACTTGTTAGGCCCTGCCCGCAAACCAGCTGCCCCCAGCCAATTGCCTGACCCAGTCTGACCCTGTTGAATGTTGAAGATGTTAATATATTCTACACTGGTTCCTACAGACATTTTGCCTGTGATTTGGTGAAGCCATGCTATTGTTGTATTTTACTAGTTCTCTGTTACTGAATGGCCAACTTGCAAATGACTGGGTAATATCTTTCCTTTTGACCAGTACGTGGAAGGATAGACCATGGGCATCACGATGGAAAAGCCAAGCAGGCACTAACTGAGGGAGTGATGTTTGACAGGGCTATCAATAAAGCAGATCAACTAACCAATGAAATAGATACGCTGACTGTGGTGACTGCTGACCATTCCCATGTCTTCAGCTTTGGGGGCTATACTTATAGAGGAAGCAGCATATTTGGTGAGTCCAGAATAAGCAGATTGAGATATTTGTCTTTCCTTTATCTCTTGCATTATTGTTATCCCTGTTACAGCATAGGCCGTGATATGGATATATATATATATATATATATATATATATATATATATATGTTTCTCATTCTCAGGTCTGGCTCCTAAGAAGGCTTTTGACAACAAGTATTACACGTCCATTCTTTATGGTAATGGGCCTGGGTTCAACAGAACTGACCGAGGACGACCAAATGTGAATAGTAATCTGAGCGGTAAGAATAAAAATAGAGCTGTATAATATACTGTTTCATACAATGTTTCTCATATGATTTTCCATAATCTTTATGCCATTGAAAAGACACAGTACTAATAACTGTGTTCTGACACTGACACATTCCCCTTTCATGTCAGCTGCACAATTAATTTAACAGCTAGACAAGAGAGAGATCGCTCAGGTATGACAAAGCGTTGTACCCTTGGGCTGGAGGATGGACCACGGACTTTTTTAAAGAAAGGAACAGCAGCATAAACATTGGAGATGCAGGGGTGTGAGTGCACCAGGGCTAGTATCTAGTGGGGTTCACCAGCTCTGCTCAGTGGATGGCTCAGCTAACATCTACTCAATGCTGAAGACACAAGCACTGTGTCAGAAAGCTGCCTTGAAGGGGTGGGATATCAGAGGTGCCAATGAAATATTTGCCCTGGAGCCCATATATCTGATTGTTGATCTAAGACTCATATCACCATTGGAATTCCCATATGGGTGGCCAAATCAGGCAATTATTTACTTGTTTTGAGACATTATGTTTTATGTTTATCACTTCTCACACATGCCTCTGTTTTTCAGAGGACGTTAACTATATGCAGCAGGCGGCAGTACCCTTGGATTCTGAAACTCATGGTGGAGAAGACGTGGCCATATTCTCAAAGGGGCCTATGTCACATTTATTTCATGGAGTCCAGGAGCAGACATATGTAGCCCATGTCATGGCATATGCAGCTTGTTTGCCTTCCTACAAAGACTGTCCTTCCCAAAACAATAATGCTTCCACAACCAAAGCAAGTGCTGCTCTGCTTCTGATGCCTGCTCTCTGGCTGCTCATCTCTGCAATACATGTTGGTTTCATATTTTGAAGAAATGGTTGCAGGAGAGGGATTGTGTTCAAATAAACTGTCAATCCAACATTACATCAAACCCTTCTTTGGAAAGTCTTACGGTACAATTGTATTCTGATAACTTAATTAATGTATGTTAGTGTCCAACTGAAATGAGCTTTTCGTATGGCATCTGAATGTTTCTAGTTTATCTTGTTAAAAGTGTCTTATTTTTTAGACATGTTGACAAAAAGAAAAGTTTTAATAGTTTTAAAGCTTGTGTGAACGAATATATTAAAGTGATTTAGAAAAATGTCTCCAACCTTCTCTTCTTTAATAATAAATTCTATTATTATAGTTTGCTGAACCTGTAGGGAGGGTTTACCGTGTCAGTGGGCTTAGCACCCTGATCTCCTTCTTAACTGGGTATTAAAATAATTTGACCTGTAATCGTCACATGACCTACAATTATTTATATTCTTTTATCTGGAGGCAAGATATGGCAAATTTTAATTTAATACTGTAAATTCAAATGTCAAATTATGTTAATTCTCTGGTGATATGGTTTGGTTTAGAGCAAAAATAACAATATAACAATATTAAGTATGGAGTCTTAAAATGTAAAATTGCCAAAACCTTAGCCTAGTTAGGATGGCAGGCTTTGCTTCCAAGTGTGTCTAGTTCTTTGTGTATGTTTGTGTAGTTCTGAATGTGTGTAGTTTTGTTTCACATGTGTGCATTTGTAGGTGTGCAATCAGGACTTGCAGGAATGAGAGTCTTGTAAGACCCCACTCTTCCCTGAAAGGGGCAAAGCATGCTGAGAAATTAACAGGTTTGGGGCAGATTGGGGTGTGTTTAGACATGGGTGTCTAGGACCCATAATTTATCAAGGCAGCCTTGTATATAGTTCTGAGGGTATTTGTGTACATTTCTGGGTGTAGTTTTGGGTGCATGTGTGTGTGTGAATTCTGGCATGATTGTTTGTGTTTCAAAGTTGGAGTTTGTGTTTTCATATTTTCATTCATAGTACAAGTGTGCATGCATTTTGTGCTGAGGGGTGCAGTTTGACGTGTTACTTTGGTGCAAAAGGGGTAGATTTCATAAGTATATTTAGGTTTCTTAGGTGTTATTATTATTCCAGTCACTAGATGGTGCTGCTGGGCAGTAGGTTTTAGAGCAGGTTCTTCTGTGTCACAGGGCATGGGATTTCCTAAATTGTCTATATAAGGGGAGAGCAGTGGGTCACTTCCTCTTTGGCTAATGGAAATAAGATGAGTGGATGATGCCAGAGAGCATAAAGTTAAATGTCTAAGAGAGGGGCCAGATGTGTGGAGCTTACTGTAGGTGCAGAGAGACAGAGGTAAGCAAGCTAGCTGAGTAGCTGAGGCTCCAACCAGAAGGGAGGAAGAAAGGGGTCAATACCCCAGCAGTACCAGGTATGCCAGTCATCCTGTGCCACAAAATGTGCACCCCTAATATTACTGCTTCATCCTGTGCCAAAAACCTGAGAGCCAACAGAGTGACCTGATCTGAAAGAAGAGAATCAGGGAGATGGACTGCAGGCTTCTACTATTTTATATTATTATTACTGGGAATTGTGAGAACAAAATAACTAGTGACTGTGGATAAAGCTGTTGCCGTGTTCATCTGTTCATCTACAGTGTAGCCTCCAGTTTATTCCAGCAGGGGCTTCAATGTAAAAAAGCTCTCTCCCGCTGTACCTGGGCCAAGTGCTTGAATACATCATCCCCCAGCCTGAGGTGGATATTTGCACATGTTGAAAAGCAAGATCAGTTCACATAGATCTGGAAGTACAACTGCATAAAAATATAACTTTATTCTTATTTTTTGAATGAGAGAGACATCTAAAGTAAAACAAGATACTTTACCTCTCGGTCTGAAACATTCAGTATTGAATTTTTTTAAATATTTTATTGTCATGCACTTTGGACTCTAGTGACAACCCAGTTACACATCAATTCCCACCTTCTGGCAAAGCAGTCTCCTCCTTATGTTTGTTGGTTTTACAGAGCAATAGTTAGAGTATTCTCTACTACTGGGGTATGGGCACTGAGTTCCTAATATTTACAGTTATGTACTATTGTGTGTGCTCCTGTGCTAGTACATACACACTGTTGTTTGAAGCAAACTGGTGCCATCCACAGGCATTGGTACTCGCACCCTTAATGTAACGCTCAGTAGTTATAGATATGTATTTCCAAGTCAGTGCCACACCATCTGATTCTCACTGAGACAACCAAAAGTGCCAGTTTAAATAAAGAGCTACTGTATATATCCTCTAGTACAGTACTTGGTACATTCTGTATGAGCAGCGGC
This sequence comes from Xenopus laevis, assembly GCF_017654675.1. Taxonomy (NCBI): domain Eukaryota; kingdom Metazoa; phylum Chordata; class Amphibia; order Anura; family Pipidae; genus Xenopus; species Xenopus laevis. The sequence continues at coordinate 107,935,186 of NC_054379.1, forward strand.
TGTGAAACCATTGCTGGAAATTACTTGGACTAGTGCTAGTGGTGCTTTCAGGACACAGCCCCATCTTGTGTCACATCACCATATTACAGATATTTTTAGGAAGGCCACATTTTCAGTACAGTAAGTAATGCAACAGTTTTTCAGTCAATTCAAATTATGGAGGTGAGATTGTAAATCCATTTAACAGTCCAACATGAGAAGGGAGGAAGATGTTTTGTGTATGAAATATATGGCCCTCTGGGACCTTCCAGGCTGTTAATATAAGAACTGTTTAACACTGTGTTATATTGTATGTTACGGCATAATCATGTTCCCATACAAAGGCCTGCTGACAGTATATAATATTAAAGATAGATTGAAAGCTAAGAATGGGAACACGTGTTCATCAAATTAAGAGTCCTGATTATGCAGTTCTAGAGCAGGCTAGAAAGCCTGAGGAAACACATGAAGGGTTAATATTGTTGTGGAATATTTAGGTATATATTAGGGATGCACCGAATCCAGGACTCGGTTCGGGATTCGGCAACAATTCGGCCTTTTCCAGCAGGATTCGGATTCGGAAATCACAAAACACACACAAAAAAAAAGGAAGTAAAAATGTTTTACTCTTCCCACCCCTAATTTGCATATGCAAATTAGGATTTGGCTTGGTATTCGGCCGAATCTTTTGCGAAGGATTCGGGGGTTCGGCCGAATCCAAAATAGTGTGTATAATACCATTAGCATCCTATTGGTGAGTGCCAAAGGCGTTCAAGTAGTACTGGCATCCAATGTATCTCCACTGAATTGCTAACTCTGTAGGTACATGTATAGGATCTGTTATCCAGAAACCCATTATCTAGAAAGCTCTGAAGGCCCTCTCCCATAGACTCCAGTTATCCAAATAATCCAGATTTTTTAAAATGATTTCCTTTTTTCTGTAATAATAAAACAGTACCTTGTACTTGATTCAAACTAAGATATAATTAATCTTTATTGGAAGCAAAGCCAGCTTATTCTGTTTATTTAATGTTTACATGATTTTCTAGTAGACCTAAGGTATGAAGATCCAAATTACAGAAAGATCTGTTATCTGGAAAACCCCAGGTCCTGAGAATTCTGGATAACAGGTGCCATACCTGTATACTAAGTTGTGTTTAGAGTTGCAGTATGTACTGTGTACTAACAAAATATTGAAGACTGAGAGCAGTTAAAGGAAATCAAAAGCTTTTAAAAAACCCTCGGCCCCTTCCAGAGACCCACCTCCCCCACCACAGTGTATTACGAGTGCTGCACTATTTTCCATACCTTTTTATAAAAGCAGAATAGAACGAGGTTGAAAGAATCATCTTGTGCTGCTTTATGTCTTTTTCACTATGATCACTGACCAGGAGAATGAGCAGTTGAATTTAGGATCACTGTGAAAAGGACAGCATGTAATGGTGTGAAAGGTTTCTATTAGCTTTAATTTGGGGTCATTTCTATCTATGGCCACTAGATAGGGGCATATAGTATATATAAAAAAGGACAGCCAAGCAATTTAGTGTTTGTATATTCATAAGAGAGGTCATCTGATGAGCAGAACCAGCTCCAAGAGCAGAAAGGTAGAGGAACCATAGCTAGCATAGGCCTCATTTTTGAAATAGCATACTATAGTAGTGTGAGGCAAGAACAGGACAGCAAGAATGGGCAGCTTATACCCCATCTAGGAGCAAGAGGGTGTAGTGTCCCAGCAGTTTACCCTCCAGTCAGGGTTGGAGCAAACAGAGCATAGATATGTCCTGAGGGAGTTTGGAAAGAGACCGGCCAAAAGTGACCCAGTGACCTGGTAAGTCTGGTGCCTGGGTTAAGCCATGTAGTGGAGAGTGTTGATTGGACTCACAGAGAGTATTGCACCTGAGCATGGGGTTGGCTCCCGAAAGCTTGTGCTACAATGTCTGCAATAAACATGATAATGGCATAAGCCAGTGTAAGCTTGTGTGCTTCTTCCCTACAGCTTGGATGCTAATTGGAGGCAGTCAGGGAATTGAATGCACCAGACATACAAGTAAATGGTATGTGGCAGATAACTTATTTCTGCTGGACTCACAGAGAGGCATGATGATAAAACTGGGAAGGGCACAGCAGTGACTGGAAATGCCTAATGCTTTTGTTTGGGAAACTGTCTGACTGTTTAATTGTCTGGTTTGTGTAGAGTATATTGATGTTGAATGACAAGTGTAAATCGTTTTTAAAGTATTATTGCTGGTATGTTAGTTTACCCTTAGATAAAAATAAGAAATAAACATTTAAGGATTTCCTGGCACCCATGTGTTTACTAGTGTAGGAACAGTAAGTACAGGTTATTTCAAGCAAGCTTGTAGGCAGTACCAACCCTTATGTGCTGCTCTGCTTTTTATTAACAGGTACAGCAAATGGGGCAACATTGGGGGTCTACTGTGCTATGTTTTGAGATGGGGGGCAGAGGCTCCTGAGGCTTTCATTCTCCCTGAAGCACCGCAAGGAATGATTGTACCACAGAGAAGTGAAAGTAATGATATTCTATATAGAAGTGAGGGTCCTGCTGTTTGGTTAGTTGGGTGCTGTAGTGCAATAAGAGTAGTGAAAGGAAAAAACTGGTCAAGAGTGAAATGCTGAGGCTGGGCACACAAAGCTTGTGATTATTACTCCTTGGGGTCTAGATAAAACTGTACACTTTTCCTTTCAACTGCTTATCTGTCAAAAATGAGTTTATTTTCTGCTGTACAATATAGATTTAATACACTGCTGTGCAACACAGATATCTTACAAAATGTGTAACCTGTTTGAAGCAGAGTGTATGAGGGCTCCACTACCCTGCTCCTTACGCTGGCTTTCTTATGCTATGCAACTGGTTACCTGGTTCAACTGCCTTCTTTACCAAATTCTTAGAACTACAAGTTTATGTGGCAAAATGTTTGAATTCAATATTTCAATTTTCTGTAGCTATTGACCTTTGTAGTTTTTGTGAGTAAGAACATTGACTATGGGTGCAAACAGTTCTTTTCCCTATCTTCTAATGGCATAGTTTAAGAAAGCTTAGCGTGTCCAGCCATGTCCTTTGAGATGCTGAAGGGCACTACTGCTACTCTGGAATTGAGGCACTCCATGCCTGGTTCTTTGTGGACCTGAAATGGCCAGACAACCAGCCTTTGAGGGTATGAAGAATCCTTCAGTAGGTCCTGTACTTGGAGGATATCATGCATATAGCAGTATATCAGCTGCATTAACCTGTCTCTGATGATCAGTGCAGTCCAATGATGTCCACTGATGAACTTATCAGCCATGTGTTTCCAGAAGTGCAATATCATATTCACTGTTCACTGAAAGTCCCACACCTGCTACTGCTGGAGATCAGAAATGCTCAGCCACCCGACTTCTGGCAACTGAAGGGCACAATTCCATTTCCTCTGATAATGTAATGCCTCTGTGGATGTCACGGGCCCAGTAACCAGTTGACAGAGGGTGAGAATGGCACACTCAAGCATTCTTTGTCTTAGGAATCCACAAACATAGACAGTGCTGTGTGGGGAGAGGTGCTGCCAATGGCAGGAAAAGCTGTTTCCTCGCAAATACAACTGAATATCACCACACAGAACACTTGTGTACTGGGTTCATAGGAGAATTTCTAGGGCAGTGAAATACTCTCCCAAACTCTTCAAACTGTGACACACTGCCCATAACCCTGGAAAAAGGAAAAATGTATATGTTATCATTCACAAAGGATAGAAATGAAAGAGCATGAAGGTTCATTTTTTGGCTGTAAGGGGATTATTTATCAAAGGTCGAATTTTAGAACTGGGAGGTTTTGGTACCTCGAATGAACTCACAACTCAGTTTCTAATTTAAGAAAAAACTTGAATGGAAAAAACTTGAATCAGTGAATTTGGGGTTAACAACCCAAAAACTCAAATGAATCAAGTTTTCTGCGGAAAAAACTCGAACGAATCGAGTTTTTGAGTGAAACCCACTGAAAAAAACTCGGACATCATGAAGGCTGGAAACATCTTCAAATGGTTCAAGGGACCACTGCCATTGACTTCTACAGGTTTTAGATGGTTTATTTTCTTATTCAAGCTATTTCCAGCTTCAGGGTATAATAAGGTTTTAGAAAAAAAAATTTAAACCTGAAAATTAGAGTTTAGACTATAAATTACCCTCAAAAACTCGAGATACAACGAGGCCTTTGATAAATAACCCTCTTAATGTGGGATTAATTACACAGATATTTGTCTCCTAGTTCTTTGTCTTGGCGGCCTGGGATTTATGCCTCAAATACAGTCTATACTATGAGTCCAGTGAGCCGCAGAGATTGCCATGCACTTGCACTTGTTACATTTCCTAGCAAAAGATAATCCAGAAAGGTGAACTTCCTCTTGGTCTGTGAGTAAAATCAAGTTACCTGTAATGTTCAGGAGCGTGTTTATCTGTCAGGACCTGCAGGTATATAGACTGGGATCGGCGCTTTATACACCAGTTCTGCATAAAAGAGAGAAGAGACTATCCAGTTACTCCAAATAATGCAGAACAAAATGCTCTTGTTCAGGAGATGCCAATGAGTGCCACTAATTAATAGAGACCTGAGGATGAATAAAACCTAAGTAAAAACCTAAGTAAGAATTTACTTTATTGTAAAAGTGTTGTTAAAAAAATGTCACTTTATTTTGGGAATTGGCACTACTGAATCAATCTGGACTGATCTGTCAATTGAGCACTTTTCTACAATTTGAAGTAGATGTAAGTTGTTTGTTTTGTTTTTTTTGCATTACCGACTATACAATACAGTTGCTGCTAAGAAATTTTGAATGAATTTTTGAATGAATGACGTTTTGTTACTCCAGCTTTTTAAAAAACATTGTGGAGTGGAGTGAATAAAACAAGTGAATTTGTAATATAATGATTTTCTAACATAAACAATATCTTCGAATTAATACCAAATTTGGCTTACCGGTATCAAGATAAAACTGCATAATGTGCTGGAACCTGAGGGCCCATAATAATTTGAGTTTTGGGTGATCACTTTCTTGAGTACAGGTAGATAAATGGAACTAAACAACTATTTCTCTAAAGAGCAAATAACAGACACATGCCATGGCTGATTCCACCTTGGTAAGGTTGATTAGATACGTTTTTATACATGCCTTCACATAGAGATGGGTGAGAATTTACTGCAAGGAATTGGAACTGGAACCATGAGAAGGGTTTAGGGCGCAGAAGCCTACTTGTTCTTCAGATATGTTAGCAGCAAACAAATAGACCTTGGCATGCTCACAGGCTGGTGAATTGCAGCAAGGCAGGGATACAAAACAACTTAACATTTACTTAAACTTTGTTTTTTTAGAGAACTGTGTTATTGACTGAGGGCCACAGTCCAGCCCTTCAAGATCAAATTCTCTCACCTGTGCAAATGCAATGAAAAATAGTTGATCGTGGGTGTATTTCAGGCGGGGGAGTGGCCGCTCAGGACCATTATCCCTCACCCATTTCTGATAAGCCTGTGAAAATAGATAAAATGTACCCAGTTAGGAAGCAATGTGTCTTATGCAGACTTAATTGCACAGACTTAATTGCACAGATTATACAATATGACTGTACATGCAGAACTCTTATTATAGTTCTTTTACATTAGGATTGTGCTTATGGTACATAACTTGCTGTGTTTCACATATATAGGAACCAATGGGCTGTGTTAACTCAAAAGCCACCACAGGGAAACACATGACATAGACCTGTGTGTTAGAGCCCCTAAAATGCATATGCAGACCAGAAAAAGGAACATGCAAGGCAACATATTGAAGTGCATTAATCTCAGACACTCTGCACAACAACTAGTAGTACCTGATCCAAGTCACAATGGGGTTATGTAAAAAAGTTTGCCAAGGTGAAGTAACACATAGCAGGTTTGAAAACGTTTGTAAATGCTAAATACTTGTTTTGCTTGGGGAAGAGCTGATTACTGTGGTTGCACTCACATTGTATGCCAGTTTAAGACCACCAAGGTCTGCAATGTTTTCTCCCAAAGTTGTTCTTCCATTTACCTAAAAAAGAAAACAAATATTCACTCACCGAGGCAAAAGAGAATCGCTGTTTCCATAATATATGGAGCATCATTATAAAGATGTGTTCAGTGGAACAAATTCAGATGGTAATGCATTACTGGTGCAAAAAGACTGTGTAGTATGTAAGTTGCTTTCTCAATTTTTTATTTCAGTAATTTACACTCAACTGCACATTCCCATAAATCATTGCAGAGAGTTTTAACTAGGTGGGGTTTTATTTGGTGTACTTTAATGAATTTTTTACAAAGATGCCCCAGTAGCTCCCCATCATGTCTGAAATTGCACCTTGTACTTGCAGTCTACCAATGATATTACCATACAGGAATATTAAGAATATGCCACAGATTATTGTGTCTATGTCATTCTTGTGGGCTCGTCTGTATGGGAGAAACCACAAAGAAAACGTATGACTAAATCTCACGGGACAGGTCATCTATTAAGTATAAACACATTTCACTTCCAGTGCCTAGACATTTGTCCACAATTATAAAGTTCTTTGTGATTGAACAGGTAATCCCCCCTAAAAGACAGTATTTTGCAGCAGAAGTGCAGAGGAGAAATGTAATAAAATGTGGTAACAGTAAAATATTTGCAAAACAAATGTTTCCTTTGCAGAGATGCTTTTGGGAATGCATGAATTATTTAGCAATCCCATGCTACAGTGGAAAGATTAAGGGTCTAAGGGTAGGACTTCACGAGCGTTTTTGTCGCAATCCGATGCAACAAAAAAAGGGTATGTAATAGAATTGTCGCATGGTGTCGCAGTGTTGATCCGACGCGACATGACTGTCGGATGCAGACGCAGCGTGCAGCGTCTGCATCCGACAGTCGTCGTGTTGCGTCGGATTAACGCTGTGACACCATGCAACAATTCTCTTACCTTATTTTTGTTGCATGCGAAAAGTCGCATGCGTTTTGTCGCAGCGCTTCGGATCGCCACAAAAACGCTCGTGGAGTCCTACCCTTATAGTTGGGACCAGTGCATAATTTATGTAATGAAACTTCCTAGTGAAAAAGTCCTTATTTTCTTGTGAAAAGAATACACTGCCTTTCAGCAGCCTTTCAAGATGATCTATGTGCAATTAGAATTTGTGAGGGCCCATTACAGACAGGTGACTGGACATGTAACCTCTTGTGTACTGGATAATATGTTCTTGGCTTCATAGAGGATTTTCTGAAAATATTACTGTGCTAAAATAAAGGTTTGTGAAAGACTGCTGCTTTCCCTCACTGATTTTTGTATAATCCAGGATGTGAATATCCTGAACAATGTTGTTCTCTATTAAAATATATCAAATAAAACAGTTCATATGTAATACCCCGCTTCATGTAAATAAACCAATGTGCCATTGGGTAATCCTAAATATAAATTTGCCATTTTAAGAACTAAGCCGCCACAAGACCATACACTTTACAGTAAACACAAACAAACCAAGGGCTCACATACATGTTAGGTCATATGGACCAATTAATGGACAAAGCTCTGTCTTTTATTCCCACACTTCTTCCTATTACAGTTAGAACTGCGTAATTTCTGGTCAGGTGATCTCTGAGGGAGTGCAGAGAATATCACAAAATGGTGGCTCAAAGTAAACTATGTAAAATGGCAATATTCACTGATATCCGTTGGGTATAATTCTTTAATAGAAATCTGTTGCTTAAGTATTCATTCTGGAGGTATCCATCTTTTACTAGAAATAGCCAGCACTACCCCATAGTAACTGGAAGTGATTAACTGTTTTATTTGTTATATGTTCACAAGCTTTACTTTACTTTAATACAGTTCAGTTTCCCCTTTAATTGATTTGCAGAAAATGTAGCTACTGCAGAATCCTTCCAGTGTGACAGATATATAACATTCCCTGAGTTATGAGAGATAGCATTGTAATAGCAGAATACAAGATTATACTCAAAATAAGACACATGTCACAACATCAATTAGAAGACAATTGGTATCTCGTACAACAGCAATTTCAGCTGCCACAGATTCTATACAAATACCTTTAAAATAAAATACACATCTGGGTTTAAAAGATGCAAACATTCCAACACAAATAATCAGCTTATAACAGGGTAAAAAAGATACATTTCAGCACCAGCCATGCTGAAATATAGACTGGTCCTCACCCTCTGGTTGTAAACGGTGAAGTTCTCGTACAGATCCACAATACATTCTGCTTTCTTCAGAAACTTGCTATAGGAATCCTCAGTCCACCACTGAATGGGGTTTCCACTGGCGTCGTACTGACCTCCTGCCATTGGGGGAAAAAATGGATTTGCAAAAGGCCCTTTTAGCAAGTGGGGAATATTTATACAGATGGAAAGTTTAACCAATAACTATGTTATACCAAATAACAATGTAACAATGTAATTATATATTTATAAAGATGCAGAGTATAAAATAACATATTATAGTGTAGTAGTGTACTAGTAGTAGTGGTGTAAATTCAGTATACTAAAGCTATGCTACACAATATTATATATGTATGGAACAATTAATCCAGCATTTACAGCCTAGTATTGCACTTCCATAGATTGGGAGAAGTCCTTTATGTAAATGACAACAGTGTGTAGCAATGGGCATTTCTTGCACAAGGCTATATGGGTTTGTAAACAAGTTCACTTCACTTGCACAGCTTTCATGCAATTCTTTACTCCTTGCCCACCACTTCTCTGTTACTTAGCAGTCAGCAGTATAAAAAACAGTGAGGAAATTCTGTTTATGCCCTGTGTTCTGCAGATCCGATTGTACTTCACTACCAACATATCAATGCTTTCAATTGGCTACAGGTTGGTTCTAGTGGTGGCCACTCCAAATTTGGTTACACACAAAGTCCAACTCCTTAATATTATTCACAAAGTAAGAATTTAAAAGATGGATTGTTATAATTAATGTATCTGCATGCCGCCATTGTACATAATGCACATACTTACCCCAATCATCATACCCATGTGTCAGCTCATGTCCAATAATTGTCCCAATGCCTCCATAGTTTAAAGACCTGCAGACACAAAGCCAGCCAAGGATTTCACTCAATGTCAGAAATTGTGAATACAGCAAGCAGCTACACCATGTATCAGTGATCCCAATTAACATACTTTATTAACTTCACATTAACATCTAAAAATGAAAACAATTATAATATAATGTACGGTTGTCCTGCACTGGTAAAGCTGGCGTGTTTGCTTCAGAAACACTACTATAGTTTATAGAAACAAGCTGCTGTGAAGCCATGGGGGCTGCCATTCAAGCACAGGATACACAGTAGATAACAGATACACCCTGTAGAATCACATACTATAATACAGAGCTTGTCTGTTAGCTGTGTAACCTGTGCCTTTTTCTCCCTTTTCAGCCTTGAATGCTGATGAGATGATGTTTTTCAGAGCTCTGCTTATAGATTATTGTTCTTTATACTCCATATTGTACAAATGCTTTATGCATTTTGAATAGTGTAATTCTAGGATCCTGGGACCTCTTTGACATAAAGGCCTTTCTGCTTTCACACTTAGATCACTATTGCACAAGCAAGTGTATTCAGTGAATATATTTCAGGGCTGTTAGAAGTGGTAAATTTTCTCTGAAATCAGTATGAAATATTTGCTTACAGTTATGGCTGCTAAACCTCATGTAGCAAAGAAAAGGCATTCCTCACACAGGAGAAGAATATGCCCTAGTTTACCATTTTCAGTTCTCAGCCAAAACGTGGCAGGATATCACAGTATTACCGTCAGTTTACCTAGCCGATTATCTTCAGATAATCTGTGCTGATCTCATCTCACTGCTTCATCCCTGAGAGATGCACTTAACTATGGGCTGCCTCCCACAATACCTTGCTCCAGTGTGACATGTGTAGAGACCCTGAGGTTTGGGTACTTATAACTCAGGCAGTCTCCCCTTGGTAATAGGACACCTAAGGGTCCTTTGGTTAACCTCAGGCAGCATTGTCCCTTGCTGGGTCCACATTAGTTCACAGAGTTTGTCCTCTAGGTGGCACTATGTGATAATATAAAGGGGGTTAGCACCATGTGCTTAGGTTCTTTTCCTCTGGGACAGAGTGCCTCCCAGGGAGGTACTGTAGGGCCAGGGCTCTGGTTCTGTAAAAGTTAAGTTTAGACAGTTGTAGTAGTGATAGTCGCTCTAGGAGTGAAAGAAAGCTCAGGGTAGCTAGAGAGCTGTGGCTCCGAGGAGAAATAGAGGGGTTAGAACCCTGTGGTGTGTGAACCACTAGATCAGGGACAACAGTGGGTGAGTTGAGGACCACATAGGGTACCAAGACCCCAGGCTGAATACAGTGGGTGAGGTGAGGACCAAATCGGGTGCCAAGAAATAAGACCCCAGGCTGGGAAATATAGGACCTAGCGCCATCCACCTGAGAAGGGATATTACCTAGTGAGAGGGTAACTATCAGTTGAATGTGTGAATCATTGCTGCTGGCTATTTGTATCGCATATTGTCTATCCTAGAACATACTTTATCCCACTGGAGGGAATATCAAAGTACTCTACTACTCTGTTCAGTTCAATAAATCAGTTGAAGTTTGCTGCAAAGAATTGTGTCTGACTGATTATCCTGCTGCATTGATCTACACCAGGTACCGGAGTTGCAGGGAGTTGCACGGGTACACTGAGGGTCCGGGGCACACTACAAGCAGTTTTAGCCTTGTCACAAATCCACAGCAAAAGTACACTCAAGGGTGTGCCACATTTGGGGGCTCATCCGGGGGGAGGCCGACCGGAAAGTCTGGGGCCCACACAATTAGGCTAATTAAGGGTGCCAATCAGGACTATGCAAATTGGCACCAAAGAAAGGTGCGGAATCTCTGGTGGGTGACATAGGCGTACACATCAGCAGCATCCACCCTGTTTGATCACTCCTCCCTGATATCTGAAGCAAGCTGGTGGCCAATCAGAACACAGGAAAGTGGCGCCAAGGGAGAAAGGAGGAGCCAGAGAAGGTTGGTGCCCCAGTTGCCAACAGGCTTGCTGGTTGGGTCCCCTAAAGGATGATGTTCGGTACCATGCACCGGGTGTGTTGGTGGCATTAATGGCTGCCAAACATAAAAGCTTTTGGACTGGATCTGCCAATGTTTCCAGTTTGTCTGACCACCCAGAGGTGGAAGAAAGAGAAGGGGCCATCGTAAGAGGGATCGCCGCTATGCTCGCGGAACCAGTTGATACCCTCGAGGAGAGGCTTGCCGCTCTTCCCGAAATCACAGAGGGAGAGAAGCCGGCAGACATGGTGAAACTGGTTTGGGAGGAGGCACTTGCACCCTCTCTGTACCGCCAGGCTATTCAAGAGGCCTCACCGGCTCACTCCGCAGGAGTGCGGACACCCCAACAATCTCAGGGGGCTGAGTCCATTTACGGATGGGAGGAGGATATGGCGGAAGCAGCACCAGACGGAGCAACCCAGGCACCGCTTTTCCATTTGCCCCACAGTTTTTGGGCTCCGGCGAAAATTACAAAGGCTGATGAGAGGGACTTTTGGGTCCTGCCAGGGAAAGTGGATCCTGACATTTTCTGCCGGGTCTCCCGTATACAGCGGGTGCTAAATTTCCGTGTGTTTCGGCTGTGGGGTTACTTTATGCCGTATGCCCCTTTGTGGGTGTATGACAAGATGGAGCAGCTAGTGGATGATTGGGTGGTGAAGGACATTTGTGCTAAGGAGAAAGCATTGGCAACTTCCTGACCCACCCTGACACAGTAAAGAGGATGGCAGCTTGGCGGTTTGTTTGCTCCACTGAAAAGGAATGGTGGTAGGGCCGCACGGTATTGCGCCATCGGGTGCACAGCTGTGGACGCAACAACCCTAACCCCAGGTTTTTCAGCATCGATGTGGCCACACCCGGAGGAGGGATGGTGGAGAAACCACATCCCAAATATTATGTATGGTGTGAAGAAAAACAGGATGGTGCTTAGGACTGTTTTTTGTTACTAATACCCAGGAGGGTGATGTCTTCTGTTGAGGGGGGGAGGGTGAAGCAACCACGCACTGAGTAAAGTTGACCAAAGTAGGTCTGTTGTTGACATATTGTTTGCTTTGTAACCCATGTGGGACTCAAGTGGACTGCATTCTGGGTACGGCACATTCATCTAGGAGGGGGATTTTTAACTATACACTTTTGATCGTACGAGACAGTTGTTTCAAGAGATTTGTTTTTTTGTTCTTGGCCCAATGTGCCAATCTTTATTACCAGAGCTGTTTAATACAGAAAGAAAGAATGCAAATGTGTAGTGTTGATAATAAGGTAGGGACTAGGTTCCCGATTTAAAAGGGTAGACCCATGCTCTAAAACCATGGAGGTGGGACATTGCATGTTCTTGCTAAATACTGTATGTTTTAATATGTTTACTTTCAGGATCCATTGTACCCTTGACAGACCTCCTGAGAGGCTGTTGAAGTGTGATGTTCAAAGTACAATGTTGATGATGTAAATCTGGTTCAGTCATCCACCTGAGAGGGGATATTACCTAGTGAGAGGGTAACTATCCTTTGAATGTGTGAATCATTGCTGCTGGCTATTTGTATCGCATATTGTCTATCCTAGAACATACTTTATCCCACTGGAGGGAATATCAAAGTACTCTACTACTCTGTTCAGTTCAATAAATCAGTTGAAGTTTGCTGCAAAGAACTGTGTCTGACTGATTATCCTGCTTCATTGATCTACACCAGGTACCGGGAGTTGCACGGGTACAATGGGGGCACACTACAAGCAGTTTTAGCCTTGTCACACATAGTCACAAATCCACAGCAAAAGTACACTCAAGGGTGTGCTACACTTGCTTTCTTTAGAGGGTTTCATACTTGTAACTGCAAGTATTGTAAAGTTAATGTGCCTGCCATAGATTATAAAATCTAAAGTTTCAGCTGTCATGGACCCGATTGCCAGTGTTGTGGATTTAACATTTCTGGGTTGTCGTTTGAATTATACTGTGCTGTGTGTGTGTTTTTTGGCAACATGCAGCACTGCAAAGTCAAAGCCCCCAACAGGCAATGGGTTAAAGCAGCCATTTATTCCACCAGTAATGCACTTTATTTTACTCATCTCTAAATTCTGAATATCTGCTATATTTTTAGACTACTGTATAAGCCTTCCAAGCAATCAATTTGCTTCAAAAGCATCTAAAGTTCCCCAGTTTGGTCATGTTCAAAAATGCAATCTTGGCTTCCCCTTATTTATTTATGCACCCATGTTTTGACTCATTTATTCCTGTTTGATATTAATTGATGTTAGAAATATTCCCCAGTGGACTAGAGGGGTCTGGTAATTATAACCTGCTCTAGAGGTCTCCCACTTGCTTCTTCATTCCCAAACGGATATAAATATCTGTGCCGGGTTTGTGTGAATCCTTAATGCGCTCAATAATTGTTATTGCTTTAAAATAAACAATTATACACATGATCCAGTATAACTGCTTGGAGTTATTTGCATAATTTCTTTGCAAGTTAATTACACTACTACTGCAATTCCCAGGGAGGGACTGTTGTGCAGGCAGAGGATGGTGTCCCACTTAGTGCATGGATTTAGTTCTTTGCTTTTATGTGCTACACTCTTTCCAGCTACCAGAGATCTCACATTCAATGGAACTGAAATCCATGTGGAGCATAAGGTGCAGTGGTATTAGGATCTGTCAGACATTGTGCACACTTTAATGCTGCGGTCACTGTGTAAAACCAATAATGTAATGGAATTTGGGATACTTGCAGTCAAGTGCTAAAATTCTGGTGTAAAAAAAAAAGTTAGCATAAAAAAAGCTGTATAATAAAGGACTGCTGTCACTTTTTATACCATTATGTCTTAATGTTCAAATTATGAACTGTTGCAGTTTAGTGTGTTATGCAAGGTCTGAACTGCTGTAAAATAATGGCATGATTTATAAATATATAGATTGTAAGCTCTATGGGACAGGGACCTGCTTCTTACTGTGAGTTTTAGCACATGGCACTTAATTGCTGTGTATTTATACAGGCTTAGGATCCGTTATCTAGAATTCTTTTATCCAGAAACCTCCAAATTATGGGAAGGCCATCTAGAGTCCATTACCAGCAAATAATTACAAAACAATATTTCCCTTTTTTCTTTAATAATAAATCAGGAACTTGTACTTGATCCCAGCTAAATTATACTTAATTAATCCTTACTGGAGGAAAAACAATCCTATTGGGTTTATTTAATGTATACATATTTTTTTAGTAGACTCGAGGTATGGAGATCCAAATTACAGAAAGATCCCTCATCCAGAAAGTCCCATACCTCTACCTATTTATCATTATGCTTGTCCTCCCTGTGTGTACTTTTCAACTCTGTAAAAGTGTACAGCACTGCATATTCCTGTAGCACTGTATAAAGAAACGTACACATACATTCACTAGTTTTGTCCTATAATCTGAATAAAGCATGTGACAACACCAATTTGAACTGTACCCCTACGCCATTTACTGGAGTAGGTGACATGTAAGATATGTATAACTATGCCATTACATGAATGTATATGAATAATGCTATCCAGATTAAATAGGGGCCTTCAATAGTATAGGGATATTAATCTTGAACAGAGACGAGCTTCTATTATATAAGAGTCCCTGCAGGGCTTTGGAGTCTAATGGTTTTACACATTACATTCACATGAACCATTATGCTAATTCATGTTAACAGCATTTCTACTGTATCAGGTTATCACAGCTGTTATAGAAAAAGTAGGGACGCACCAAATCCAGGATTCAGTTTTGGATTCAGGCAGGATTTGGCTGAATCCAAGTGCCTGGCTGTATCGAATCCAAATCCAAAAAAATCACGTGCCTTTTCCTCGCACAAACAAGGAAGTCAAATTTTTTCTACTTCCCCCTTTCCCCCTCATTTAATTAGTGCATCACTAAGAAGTAAAGTAAAGCTTTTAGTTAGATGTATATATGGGGGTCATTTACAAAGTCTTCTGTACTTTGCACCTTGCACCTATGATATAGCTCTACAATGTTTATCATTAGCAGTCATTGCAGCAAATAGGTTTATAGGTAATAGGTTTGGTTTTAGGGTATCGCCAACAGGGAAATGTCTCTGAGTCATGTTGTGGGTGGAAGTTGGAGGCAACAACAGCCGAAGGCGACAGGTTGGACATCACTGATTTATACAATTGTTTTCAGATAAACCTTCTTGCAAATTTTATGATAATGAAAGGCCCATAACTACACTATTTCATTTTTTGTAAAAATGTCAACTTTTCTAGTACTACAGCCCAAGTTTTATGCATTTGAACATCCTTGCCCAAATACATAAGACTCCTCCTGTGTGCACTGCAATCAGGTGTTGGATTATCGCAAGCAAAACTTGTGTAAGGAGGATACAAACTGGCAACAGGATAGCCGAGTATTATATGCCAGTAGTCATGCCGTGCCAAGAGAACATCTGCAAGTCTAATAAACTCACAACCATGGTTGGTCAGTCATGATGAAGCTAAACAAATTGACAAACATGATCAAATGAAGTACTTACTGTGGGAAATCAGGATCGTAGAGTGTAGGCTGTAAAATGCCGGCTGGGAACACTGTGAGAGGAGGAGGAGATTGACAAGTGTGTAAGTTTCAAGGCAGCCCCACATTTATAAATATCAACATGAACTTGAATAAGAGCCTCTGCACAATACACTGTACAGATATTTTATTTAACATTCATAGCACAAATGTAATCTACCTACACAGGTGAGATGTTTATTTTCACATTAACAGGTGAAGGAATCCATATGCCATACTGTAACATTGATTAAGAAACACTTTATGCAGTGCTGCTTGAAAAAGATACTAAGGTCCAGGCTATGTTTTCTTCACCAATTGTAAACCTTTGTATATGTATCATTGTACCCTGTGTCGGTTTTACAAGACTATATTTATTGTTTTATGATTAATACAATTACATGTGATGTGTTAAGAGTTTACCATATTCAGAAAACTCCCTCTATTGCTATGCAACTGGTTAAGGCACATGCGCTTTGTACTCACCCATCTGGTTCTTGTTAGGAAGGTAGTAAGCATTCAGGGCTTGTGGCGGAAGCAGCCAACTGCAAAACAGCTTACAGTCAGTTTCATTTACAGTAGCCATCTTACCACATTGGAAACTGCATGTTTGATTCCTTATACTGGAATAACTCTGTAATGTCTACCTAAACCACGGAGTTGATCCAGCCCCATATCCCTGCCATGTAACAGCCACTTTTAAAGCATTTCAGTATTTGCTCTAGGGATGCACCGAATCCACTATTTTGTATTTCGGACTGAATCTGAGTCCTAATTTGCATATGCAAATTAGGGGTGGGAAGGGGAAAACATTTTTTACTTCCTTGTTTTGTTGACAAAAAGTCACATGATTTACCTCCCTGCCTCTAATTTGCATATGCAAATTAGGAGTCGGTTCAGCTGGGCAGAAGGATTCAGCCGAATCCAAATCCTGCTGAAAAAAGCCGAATTCTGCCCGAATCCTGGATTCGGTGAATCCCTAATTTGCTCTAGAGCAGAACATTACTTTTAACTCTATACAAGCAATTTTATCCCCTATTTATGTGTTTTACTAGATAATCACTATATGCCCATACTCATCTTTTGACACACACAAACACACACACCTAACATAATTGCCCTAACAGAAGACAAAACTAACTAATAAGTTTAACTAGTCCCAGATAGGTAGCTAGTTATAATGATTGGGTTACTCTTTACCATGCCAGCAGTTGTAGAGGCCCATTTATAAACATTCTTTATGTATGAGTTCTTATCTTACATAAGCAGCAGCAATGTTTCCACCATGTCATTAAATCAAATGTGTGTTATATTATACAACCCATTGATGTATCTTGTTATATATTGTAATAAAATATAAACAGTGATGCCTACTGTATGCTCTGTGGCATGGCAAAGTGAATGGACTTCATTTGTATCTTAAGCTTGTTACACTTTTTTATTTGCCCTCTGCATGGTTCTATGTTCACTATGTTCTATTACTTACGCTGATTTATCCACCTCTTGGCGAATCTTCTTTACAGCCATTTTGATGCTGTATCTTATGCTGCTTAGAATATTCTTGAAATAGGTCTTCTCATTAACCTCAAACTGCCATGGAAGCAAAGAGGGAGTAAGAAATAACGTCTAACAACACGCAGACAGAGCAGAGACAAAAGGGGAGGCAGCTTTAGGGAACATATTCACATAATTCTGCCATTAAGTAACAGAGAATCAAATAGCTATATTTACTCTTCCCCCTATGAAATATATTTTGATTAAATAAATTGCGCCACCATAGAAAAATGGCAGTTTCCTTTTATATATATGCTATTTTAGATGCAATTTCCAATTCATAGTATACCCTCACTTCAAGGGGAGTTTTCTCATTTTCACCCTCTGTCCCTGGAAATATCACTAGTTTTCAAACTGACCAACTGAAAGGAAGATTTCCATTATCTTCATAAATCATAAATGAATTCTTGGGGGGTTATTTATCAAAGTCCGATTTCATCTCAACATTTTCTGCTACAAACTCCGATCAAATCTGCTCCGGTTTTTTACGCTAATTTATTATTTGATTATCTGAAAATTTGCTTGGAGTTTAATCAATTCCGAAAAATTTGTGATTTCTTTATAAGTCCGATTTTATAAAAAAAAAAAAATCACAATAAGTTTTGCATTCGGAGTTTAGTAAATAACCCCCTTGGTGTTTGCTCTGCTTCTGTAACCTGATTCACAGTAATTCAATATTTAGTCATTATTAAGCATTACATTATACCATGTTTGGCAATAATGTCAATGCTATAATAAAAGTAGCAGTTGAATTTATATTAATGACTTTTTAAAAAATGAATACAGTACTTCAGTTATTTTGCACATCTAAAGAATAATTTACAAAAATAGCATTTTTTGCAGACATCTCTGCAGACAACTTCTCTATAATATGCTTTTACTTCTTCAAAAAAATAGGAATAATGCATATATCAGTGGTTTTAATGGGTTTTTTAACTGGGTAAGCATACAGTCAAACCCTGTGACATCTCTGCAGCAGTTTGCATTGACACAGTGGGGCTCATTTATCAACACTGGGCAAATTTGCCCATGGGCAGTTACCTATAGCAACCAATCAGTGATTAGCTTTTTGAAGCCAGCAGCAAGTAGAACAATGAATGCAGCAATTTGATTGGTTGCCACGGGTTACTGCCCATGGGCAAATTTGCTCATCAGATGAGAAAACAGCAACAACAGGTTGGTGGAACTCAATAGCAAGATGTACAGTACTTCAGTATTTGAATCTAGACATAGTAGTTCACAATACTGGCTGAACAGTAGATGGCACTGATGTAACCACAACAAGCTAAACTGTGAAACACAGGGACTTACTTCATATTCTTTATCCATTGACTCCGGTTGTAAGAGAATATCAGGGTATCCGATCATCACCATCATGTGCTTCAGCTACAGAAAGAAAGACAGTAGAGTAAAGGTAAATTATCTTACAATCTGAATACTGTCACAGCCCCTACAGAAGGAACATTTTCCTTATAGTGAAAACAAGAGCAGCCGATACAGGTGTTATTACAATTCATAGAGAAGCTTAAATGAAATAAACAATTCCGCTTGGCTTGTATAAAAAATTAAATAGTAATTTCCCCTGACCAAGGAAAATGTTGTCAAATTACAATACAAAGGCTATTATTATTAACAATAACACAAAGTTATAAAGTACCAACATATTCTGCATTGTGTATGACAGTGAAGATATGTATCATGAAAATAAAACAGCTTGTGCTGTACAGGTATGGAACCTGTTATCCAGAATGCTCAGGGCCTGGTATTTTTTATTCTATTCTTTCACTTGAGCTAAGTAAATGTGCCCCTCAATCTTCAGATGGGATAAGTTAGGGCAAATTGCAATTTTCAGATATACCGTAGGTATTGACACCTGGATGACATATTATAGCATACAATTTATTCAGCAGATGGAAGGAGTATATTTTATTTTTATCTAATTGTTCCTGGTCAGGAGGCCCCCATTTATTATGACAAGAACTAGAAATATATAATAATCTCAAGGCAAATTGATAATTTCATCTTTACAATTCAATTAATGATTACATCTACTTGTTACAAAGCTTATATGTATTTCAACAAAAGTAACAATTCCTAACTGTCCAATATCTGCCTTCATCCTGTTCCCAGGTTTAGCTAAACTACTCCGAACATTTGCCCAAACCATCTCCAATTTAATTTCTTAAAACTGCCAATGGGAAAACCTGTATTTTCTGAGATCAATCAAGTTTAACATAACATGAAACAACCTGTTGTTTCCTCTCTTTCTTCTACCTCTTCATATCATCTGCACTGCAAAAACACCACCGTGTGTATAACATCTCTTGTATCTTCTGGTAACATTTAGAAAGTGTTTTACTGAAGCCTAATGATAACTATGATTGTGGACAATGTGGATGAATCTTCTATGGAGCTGCTGGTCACCTTTTCTCGTGCTGCTTCTTTAGTCTCTGTGTCCATCCAGTCTAACTCCTCTAGCCTATTATCCAGGATATGCTTGATGTTTTCAACCAACTGCTGCACCTACACAGAAGGAGGAGAAAGAGAGAACCTTTACTGGAAGTAGCCATCACGTCTTGCAACAAAGAGTCACAGTACTTAACATTATATAGTACTTCATATTCATGTTATTGGAGCTATAAAAATGATAATGCAAGTATGTGTGGACTGGTGCATGAAATGAAATGGCTTTGCATTGACAAATTTACACTTCAGGACACAAGTGAAAAAATGCATAATGTTATATGTAATTAAAATGACCCACAAAAATCAATAGAAGTTTTAGTCTTGATAAATGGTGTGAGAACTGAATGAAACTTGGATCAAAACTATATTTCCTTCCAAAAATGGATGTTTCTTCCCTGCTGATATTTCCAGTTAAGTAATTTCCTGTTATCACTATTTAGCAAAGTGCAGGTATGGGATTCGTTATCCAGAAAGCTCCGAATATAGGATAACCATCACTCTCAGACTCCATTTTAATCAAATTTAAAAATGATGTCCTTTTTCTCTCTAGTAATAAAATAGAACATTGTATTTGATCCTAACTGAGACATAACTAATCTTTACTGTGGACAAAAACAGCTCTCTTAGGTTTATTCAATGTTTACATGATTTTTCAGTAGCCTTAAAGGAAAACTATACCCCCCAAACAATGTAGGGCTCTATAAAAAGATATTGCATAAAACAGCTCATATGTAAAATCCTGCTTCATGTAAATAAACCATTTTCATAATAATATACTTTGCTAGTAGTATGTGCCATTGGGTAATCATAAATAGAAAATTGCCATTTTAAAAAATAAGGACCGCCCCCTGGGATCGTAGGATTCACTGCACTCACAAACATACCAACAAACCATACATGTTAGGTCACATGAGCCAATTAACAGACAGAGTTGTGTCTTTTGCTTCCACACTTCTTCCTGTTACAGTTAGAGTTGAAGTATTTCTGGTCAGGTGATCTCTGAGACAGCACACAGACCATCACGAAATGGGGGCTCAAGGCAAGAGATGTAAAAGGGCAAGATTTACTTAAATATATATTCCAGTTTGGTCAGATTCTTTAATATGCCACTTAATATGATATGAACTATCTGTTGCTTAAGTGTTCATTTTGGGGGTATAGTTTTCCTTTAAGGTATGGCCATCCACATACGATCTCTTACCCCAGGTCCCCAGTATTCTGCCTAAAAAGTCCCATACATATATAAATATATATATATTAGATCTTGCCTGCTGATTAAGAACAGGAGGCTGCCATTCCTGGGAGATACTTAGTTAACACAGTATTATAGGTTAAACGTAATATTAAATGTTACACTTCTGTTTGAGCATAGCTGAAAATAAAACAATGCCACCACAAAACATTGATGCATTGAATGTAAAAACAGAAATGGCAAATCCCTATTAAAGGGATACTGTCATGGGAAAAAACATTTTTTTCAAAATGAATCAGTTAATAGTGCTGCTCCAGCAGAAATCCATTTCTCAAAAGAGCAAAGAGATTTTTTTATATTCAATTTTGAAATCTGACATGGGGCTAGACATATTGTCAATTTCCCAGCTGCCCCAAGTCATGTGACCTGTGCCTGCACTTCAGGAGAGAAATGCTTTCTGGCAGGCTGCTGTTCTCCCAGCAGAACAAAGGTTACACAGGAATTTTGCTCTCAGATTGGCCCTCACTGTTAGTTAGGAGGAATCATGTTTCCTTATTCAGTGCACACTAGGTTTGTGCTTTTTTTAATTTGTGACAATTCATTCATCAACAAGGATTTTTGTCAGTTAAATTTGCTGTTTTTCACACTGCATCAAACTTAAGAAGTGTAATTTTAGATTAGCAAAATGTGTTCTGCTTTTCAAAGGTACAATGAATAAGAAACTACGAACACTGGCAAGAGATTAATCATGGATATACAATAAATATATAAAGATAGCCATGTATACAATATACACTGTTGCCTAGTTTTTTCACCTACATAATGGTACACTAGAAATTAACTATTAACTATGCATTTCCACTTGTTGGCTTCTTCAAGTAGGTATTACCTACAGCTATTCAACTGTAACTGGAGGGGGTGGGGTAGTATGAAATCACCAAAACTGAGGCTGCAAATTATCATCTTACCTTGGCTTTGCTAGAGGATGAGAAATACTCTTCTACAAAGAGGGCACCCAGAGCCATGCCAAAGTGCTTGTTGGCTTGAGTTAGGCACACCTTTGTCAGTTCTGCCTGTTTCTCCGAACCTTCCATCTCCTTGGAGAGTTCATGAATGGCATCTCGGAAGGGAGTGGAGAGGTGCTCACTCAACACCACCACAATGCGCCAAAGCATGTAATTATGGAGAACACTAGGAAGGAAACATTGGAGAGATGGCAGTTTACACTAGAGAAATATTAGTGTTGGCATCAATTCCATTCATGGATAAATCCAGCTTGTATAAATAGTCCACCCAGAGAAAATTCAAGTGCTCGCAAACTCATAGGTACAGGGTTTGTTACAATTGGGCATACCCCATAGAATCCCTGGGACTTTTTCGACAAACAAATAAAGCCACAAAAGGATACACATTAGAAATAGGATAAACTTTATAATTAAAGTATGCTGCCATTTTAAAGTCCTTTTATTAAATATTCCCAATTTACCACTGCCAATGGCTACCAACAGCATCATGGGCTGCTACATAAGACCTATGGCACATGGGCAGAAAAATAGCCGAATGCATCCAATTTGTCTGAATGCGACACTGGTGGTGACAGGCCGATTTGTCCAGAATTTTTTTTTTATTTCTGGCCAAATCTACCTGATACAGTGACAGATGCACTCCATTTAACTAAATGACAAGCTACATGATTAGTGATGGGCGAATTTATTCGGCAGGCGCGAATTCGCGGCGAATTTGCGCGATTCGCCGCCAGCGAATAAATTCGCGAAACTCCCGCGAAAATTCGCGGAAAAATTCGCCTGCGTCAAAAAATTTTTTCCGAAAAACCGACGCCGGCGTCGGAAAAACGGGCGCCGGCGTCAAAAACGGGCGCCGGCGTCAAAAACGAGACGCCGGCGCCGTTTCGCAAATTTTTCGCCGTTTCGCGAAATTCGCGAATTTTTCGGCGAAGCGAAACGGCGCAAATTCGCCCATCACTGTACATGATCACTTATCTGCTCTGTATATCATAGGCCAATACTGCAAATGCACTTCCATACTGTTCTGTCTCTGTATGAGAACCTATGTACATACTGCCAAAGTAATCCTAAATCAATTAGGTTCCAGCAGGTTAGCTGTCAGCTGGGCTCTCATATCTTTAAAATAAGTTATTCCTACCTCTTACCTGTATTTTATCAGCATTTAGTAATGTTCTTTAGTTTTGTCCTGCTTAGAGAGTTGTATATCAAAGGCAATGAGCCAGTAGGGTCTGGCAGTTCTAACATTATTATAAAAGAAGCGGATATGACAGCTCATGTGCATCACTGTGTAACATGGATATACATGCACTGGCCTGAGGCTTTGCCTTGCAAGCATTACACTGACGTTTCAATCAGAATTATATTTCACAGAATGAAGATGAAGGAATGTTAAAGTGGGGATACAGTTCACACAAACAAAAGAGTTACATAAAATACCAAATTATATCCTTAGTGACATACAGCAACATTAAAGGAAAAATAAAGTCACTAACCAATATTTCCCAACACATTGTCACTTTTTGCTTTGTATATTGTTTATTTTAAATTACCTCCGAACCAGTATTTTCCACAGCAGCAAAATAATCATGCTTTACAGCTATTTCTAGGTTTACAAAAGAGATACATGGGCAGTCTAATATATTGTTATTTTAGATCGTCCACATGTAGATTCTGATTGTCTCTGGTTTTAAATAGATGATCTGGCAACACTGCTAGGCCTAGAAGAATGTATTTTACTTGTATACCATAGGACCTTGAGTATAATCTCATGTTACATGCTGGGGAGAATTCATATCTCACTGATTAAATGACCTGTAAATAAATAGAATGGTCCCATAATCCCATTCATTGAGCATGTGTATATGTACCCATAGTAGGTGCGAGCTGCGATTTTTGCTTTGTGCTGGATAAAAGATAAGGTGCAATGGAATGAATGAAGTGCTGGGTAGGAGCAAAGAGGTGTCCCTGGGGAGTGAGCACAACTCCCAGGAAAGCACAGCAAACTCCCCACACCAGATTAGCCACATTGGATATTTTAAAAAGGGGACTCATTTATGCCCTATTTTACAAGTGCATTATTTTTTATAATGTTTTCTTTGAATTGTATGACACTAATGACATCATGAAACACTGATTACGACACCACTAAGCATATTTGACAAGGATTTAATTAGTGGTTAATTATAACTCACTTGAATGTTTCTGGTTAATCGGTATATGAATAAAATGTAAAAATGATAAACACAAGACAGTTTGTTTGACTTGAAGATAACATTTTCATTCTGGGAAGCAGGTGGGGGGGGGTTATACAATTGTTAAGTGGGGAATTTTTAATTTACACTGAGATTAATTTTTCAGAGCTGCTTATACACTGTTTACTTTGCAGTTTTAATCCCCTAAAATGTTTCAAGCCCTTTTAATCCTGGCAATTAATATAAATCATGTGTAATCTTCTAGTTGGCAGTGAACCCTCCATATAATGCCTTTGTTTCCATGTCTACGTGGTGAGATGAGCAAGTCGGGTTCTAACAACCTGGAATGGCTCTTTTCTTGCGCCAGAAGCTTTTATTATATATTAAGAGGAAATATGTTTTCTGCTTCCCCTAAAACATGAACAGCAGCCCAGTCTACAAAGAAAATGGGATATGAAATCTTCCCTGTATATTATTCTGCTAGTGCATATAATACAAAATGGCATTTTCATCAATAATTCTCATGGAATAGTGCACAGAGCTACTGACTTGCTACATGCAGCATTCGACACAAAAATCCACTAGACTTCTGAATCATACAGTAGGGCATCTATTGAGATGAGACAGAGGAGAGCTAGACAACATCTTCATTTTTAATATCATAACAAATCAAATTATGGGATTGAACTAGCATACAGATAGATCTTCTGACAAGGGAATTACTAAGCATACAAAACATATTGTCATTCAGAGCATAGCACCCTCCCAACCCTCCCCCTACCCCCGATCAATTGCCATTAGTTTAATGTCCCAACCATAGGGTCCTGTCTGAGAGAGGCTGTGATATATCAGCTGGAAGTCAGCTCAAGTCTGTGTGTGGCACCAAATGGAAAGAAAAGTGCTTTAGAAGCCCGTAGGATGGAAAGCTTAATATATGACGATTGTAAAAATAAGTTGATATTTTATAGAATCAGGTAGAGACCAAAAGGGACCATAAATAAAAGGTGTTAAGGAAAAAAATATACAGTGAGCATGAAAATAATGCTAAGAGCATTTTTTATTGTTAAAGAAAAGTTGTTGAATAGGGTATAATGCATATAAGAAAAAGAGGGATGTTTTGCATACAAACAATAACTGAGGGTGGACGGAGGAAGAAAATGGGCAGTTAGGTCCAATGCCTTTAGCAATGTTCTCTCCCAATCACAATAACCAAGTCTACCCTGACCTCTCTGCCTTGCAGTTTACCAAGTGACCCAATGAAACCCCTGGGACAGTTGCCAATAACACTCCCATTACCATCACAATGAAGCTGTCAGATGTAATTTCAGTGCAGGGTTTATAGGAGTGCTCCCTTATTGATTTTATGACCGTGATATCAGCGAATGCCCTCGCTTTCAAATCTGTAATATTACAGTGAATAGCACAAAGATGTGCAGCATATGGCTTTGTCTCTTCTGGAAATGCAGAAACATGTTCCTTGTTTTTGCCATTTAAATCAAAATCCCCAAGATAATCGAAGAAGTTTTGTCATAGAATTTTGCGCTTAAATGAAGCGCAAAATTTGTGAGACAAAAGTTCCTTGGTGCATATGTAAGGCTGGCATTCATTATTGACAATCAATAATGTTTCTTTTTCTCTTTCAGAAAAAGATGCAGAGGAGGGGAGACATCCGGGGAACTTTCAGATGCAAAAGGAATGCTATATAGTTCAGAAGGGAGGCAATGCTTATTATTCAGGTTTAGCCTGGATTAGTAAACCAATCATTTTGGTGTGTTTTCTATACAGTAAGTGGACCTGTCTCTAGTTACAACAGGCCTGCTAACTATTAGCAATGTTGTCTGTTAAAATATTTCCATTCTGAACTGTATAGAATTCCTTTTCCATATGAACTTTTTCTTCTAATGATCTGGTTTTCCATCTGCTTATGTTATTTAGAGAAGTCCTGCAGTGCCCATGTCAATTCTCACCTGACAAAGCAACAGGTTGTTGGTTATCAAACTGCCTATCCACTAATGCAAGTGTAGCGCTATAGTAAACTGCTTTGTAATTTAGCAGTTATAGCTACTTTCCTTGTGGGCTGATACCACAGTTGAGCTCTCTTTCTCAGGGGCAAGCCCTCGCAGCGAGGTGGAGGCAGGGTGTAGTGTAACTGTAACTAGGTGCGATAGCACAATGATGGGCGCCAGTAGTTCTTTAATCCCTCTAATCTCCTCGGTGGAGCCTTGAGCTGCTCAACTATCTAGCCTCTCTATCACTCCTAGAGTGATCTATAATTGAGTATAGCTGTCTAATTACTACGGTCAAAGCACCTAGGGTCGACACTACCCATTCCCTTCCAGCCTGCTTGGTTGGGCTAAAGCAATGGACCCAGACCTCATGGTTCCTAAACCTTTTATACTCTGGCACAGTGCAATCTGGTGTACACTGTGATAACTACAGGGGTTACATAAGCACAAGGTCCCCATAAGGACCTTTTAGGCGTCCATATAACTAGGGATGTGCCTGTCTGTAATGTGTAAGGGTGTCTAAGATTTTCACATCGCTACACAAGCAATTACAATGAGTAGCAGCACACATAGCGAACAGCCTTGCACAACATTCACCTTAAAACGTTGTTCAACTTCGGCATGGCCATGTGTTCCAATTACAAAGACATGCCTTGATTACCTTCGGTTTTCAACAGTATTCCTGCCAACCACCTGGTAATATGGAGGCGTGATTTTAGCATTTAGTAACTGATTATAAAATGCCCTGGTGCAGTAATCCTGGAAGGCACCAAAGGGTGTAGCGAGGGTGCCATTGACTGGGAGGAGGGATGGAAGGCCAGGGGATTGGACATTAAGGGGCAGGTTAAAGAGCATTGGTGGGGAGCAGAAGGGGAGGGCAGTTATATAACAAAGGAATCCCTTACCTGCTTCCTCTTCCCTCAGGATCCTGGAACGCTGGTGGAGCTGCCCACCCACCCTCCCATTTTCATGAAGGCAGTTGTTTTATTGGGCACGTTTTTGTATGTTTTGTGTTTTCGACAAAAACAATAAAAAAAAAAAAAAAAAAACCTTGGGATATGTCTACTCCTATCACTAATTACATGCATGTATCGCTTTGTATTTCAATGTTCTTTTCTATATGACTCTATGTTCTTGTCACAGCGGGGTACAAATGTGTCTTTGCCATTTAGTTAGACTGGCGGTATTTGGGATGACCTACATGCCCACCGCGGCTGCGGTGGCTGGCATTTGGAAATTAATGGTTGGTAATTTAATGGCAAGTTTTTCTGTTTACGGTATGAATAATAATCTGTTCAAATAAAAGCTGTGGCCGACCCTCACCCACTTAAAGGAAGTTTCGTCTCAGTGTAGTTTATTTAAGGTATGGTCATATATCAGGTAGCGGTTAGGTTGTCATACAGTAGTTATGCATGCCTCCTAACAGTCTATAACAGCAGGGGTAGTTTGCCTTAAAATTAAAAGTTAGTATGATGTGAACATCAGTATTCTCTGTATTGAATTTGCAATTTTTTGTGATTTTTAAAATAAGGTGTTTTTTTTTTTTGTTCTTGATTCTCAGGCTTGTTATTTTATCAGTATCTGGATGCTATTTCTAACAACCAGGCAGAAGTTATAAAGTCAGAATAGGAGTTGAATTGAGGGATGAAATAGAAGGGTACAAAAATGGAATGAAGACTCACTGTCAACCTATTCTTGGTTATCAGACAGCCCGGTTTTCCAAATAAGGAAGACTGGGCAGGATTCCCCTTGATTGACATGGTGATCAGCCAATCGCCAAATCATAGCCCCGCCCCGTGACATGTATCATCGTGTCCCAATACATCACAACAGCTAGCGAGAAACAGAATAGAAATGCTAATGCAAACCCCATACAAAATAAATGATTAGGGTCAACTGAAATCTTAGGTCCAACTTTCATAATAAAACTTAACTCATAGGTGTGTAAAAGCACTGATAGGTTTTACAGTATTGTTATGCTGAGAAATCAAAGTTTGAAATAGGGCATATGAAGAGGGCAAAAAATGAGTGAACTAGGTTTTCATATTTAAGTGCACCTCACTTAGTATACAGCAATGTATCCTGCCTTTAGCAGCTCTGAATAAGGAAGGGTTGTGTAGTGGGCATCACTTGGGCATCATCGCAAACATTCATTGACTGAATCTAGTGATGGGCTAATAAATGCACCAGACACAAATTTGCGGTGAATTTCTGCGTTTCGCCGCAAACTAATTAATTTGGCTGCAACAATTAGCCGGCGAAAAATCCAGTGCATCAAAATAAAATTGGCGCGTGTTAAAATTATTTTGACGCTCATTGACTTCAATACATTTCGCAAAATTTTCTTTAAAGTAGTCAGTTCTGGGGGGGGGGGGGTGCAAGATGCTGAGGATCCATGTATTTACCACCGGCATATGTCAGCTCCCTAATATCTAAGTTGCTCTGGATTTCTAATATGGTAATGGATTTAATGCAAAGTTCAAAGCAACAGAAAAACTGATTGAGGACTACAGTTTTGGGCCTATAGTGCATCTAGCCCTTAGTAAATGGATCCTACAGTCTGCCTGTTTAAACAATATTTCTATACGCAGCTACTGTATTGCTATCTGTTTCTAAACTGGGAACTGAACTCACCTTGCTGGGGTGGCTCGTATCATTTCTGACACCTTTTGCATATAATCAGAGGCCAACACAACCACCTCCTCATCCTCTGGAAAGTTTGTGTGAAATATTCTGTCCAAAAGGTTTTTCCAGCTCAACTGTTACACAAGGATATAGAAGGGAAGGAGATAAAAACAGATCCTGGATTAAATTTAACAGTACATGATTTCATTTGTTTGGTGTCGTTTGCTGCTATTTAAGAATCACCCCTCACTAAAAAGATAAAAAAAACAGCAACTGCCTACTAAATATATATGTATATACATATCTGCTGGGGAGAACATTACAGAAGGTGCAACTGCACCTACTCTATGGGACCTCATGGGGACCAATATCTGCAAAGAATTAATTATATCTCATTTATAAGTCAAGAACCCACAATTTTACGCATCAGAGTTGAGGGATTTTAGCAAATAGAGGGCCTGTGGTGATATGTGGTGGGAAGGTTAGGGGCAAATAGATGAGTAAATATTGGGGGTCTGACTGCTCCAGGGGAGGCCCAGGGGGACCAGTTGCAAAATGTGATAAATGCCATTGCTGATATCATGGGAGTGCTCTGCCATTTATAATGGTGAAAACTGGCATACAATCATTTGATGACTAGTGCTGGTGGTATACCAGAAAAAGGTAGCCATACCTTTACATTTCCTTGAAATTTTTTCTTGCTGACAGAATGTTTGTTTGCAGCAGCTCACCTGGCTACATACAGATAAACAATTCTGGAGACTTACTATTGTAGCGCTATAGTAAACTGACTTGTGCTAGGGCAGTTTAAGCTACTTTCCTTGGTGGGCTAATACCACCGATGAGCTCTCTTTCTCAGGGGTAAGCCCTCGCAGCGGGGTGGAGGCAAGGGTGTAGTGTAACTGTAACCTGATGCGATAGCACAATGATGGGCGCCAGTAGTTCTTTAACAGTTGAACAAAGAACAGTATTTATTGAACAATAGCACAGAGATCATTTAGCACATTGATCCACAATGGAGTATAGAACATACACAGCAGCATAAAGGAAGCATATACTCACAGCACGTATAGGCTGAATCCCCACAGGCTAGGGAATATACAGCAGAGAGTAAGTTGACAGCATGTGATGGGTATTGCCCAGTTTTCAGGATATCTTCCAGTGGCAGACTAGGGGAACTCCTGACATCCCTATCTCAACACTTGGTTCCTTACTCTGGGTTAGTAATACCCTGGGATCTTAATCCCTCTAATCTCCTCGGAGGAGCCTTGAGCTGCTCAACTAATTAACCTCTCTATCACTCCTAGAGCGATCTATAAAACGAGTATAGCTGTCTAATTACTAGGGCCAAGGCGCCTAGGGTCAGCACTACCCATTCCCTTCCAGCCTGCTTGGTTGGGCTAAAGCAATGGACCCAGAGCACATGGTTCCTAAACCTTTTATACTCTGGCACAGTGCCATCTGGTGTACACTGTGTGAACTACAGGGGTTACATAAGCACAAGGTCCCCATAAGGACCCACTGAGGTGTCCATATTACTAGGGATGTGCCTGTCTGTAAAGTGTAAGGGTGTCTAAGATTTTCACATCCCTACACTATTAATATCACCTACTGATTCAGGCCAAAGCTACTCATTCTGTGTGTCATTCTACTCTACAAACACTTTCCAAACCTGTCACTGAATTGTCTAATTTTTGTGTCCAAAAAGAACCATTGGCCTGGTCAAGTGAAGTGGGAACACTAGAACTTCTTCAATGAAATCCCACCAAAGACAGCAGCAAAATGGCAATGAAAGGTGCAAACCAATTTACACTAGTTTTTTTTACTATACACTTACACTATTGCTGATCAACTAGAAAGAAAATGTAACAGTTATAGGCAATTATGAATGACAGCGGCCATCTGCAAAAGCAGTGTATTGATATATTTACATAACACACTGTGTTATTAGCTGGGCCAGTACATGAGTAGAGAAGGATGGCAGTGCATCTAAGAAACATAATAGGACTCACTGGGATTAATTATATAAACTGGGCCAGAGAAACCTTCTGGTGGACCTACCCATAGGTTAGCTATCTTCCATGGTGTAGTGAAAGTCAGGGCTGTTTTAATAAATGGGACATTTGTCCAGTACAGGTAAACCCACCAATGGAACATTACTGAGCGTCCCCTGGAAAAGGTCAGACCCTTCATAATCAACAGGCATAGCTCTACAACAAAAACATTTTAATTTCTTTTTATTTGACTTTTCTAATAAAATCAAGTGTATTTAGTTGAGATGCCTTTTTGTTGTGCTGTTCCCATTATGGTTTTCCCCATCCAGTGGTTGTTGGCTGAAGTCTACGTCAGAGAGTACAGGCCATTTCTGTATTGCTTGTCTTATTACATTCAAGTTACATTTCTTTCTTCTCTCACTCGGCCTACAAGTATCACACAGCTGAATTTAACAAAATGTGTGCAAATTTCCCCAAGCCAATCTTGCTATGCAAACCCGATGCATGAAACAGTATGACGGTTTTTCCATACATTTTTACAGATCATTCGTTCCTGCAGGGGAGCTATAGAATTTTTGTGTATTTGCATAAAATAGAAATCTATTTCTTATTTGCTATTCATTTTGATTTCACATGAATCTTCCTATATATTGCACTTGAGAGGTCCCTTGGCGTTTCCCATTTTATAAATCTTTAAGAAAATTCATACATACATGTGGCGTGATCTGCTGCAGCTGTGCCAGAGTGACCTTGTTATACATGGTGCTGATGTCCCGTCTCATGTCATCAAATTCAGAAATAGTGATCTAGATGCAGACAGCAAAACATTATTTGTGTGGTCACTACATGAGGAGGGCAAAACTATAACATAGTACCCTATGGTATGCCTTGTGAGTTGTGCAGCATTACTACCACATTGTTTATTTCCCTATTCTGATTGCTACTCTTGTATCATTGTATTATTCATAAACTGATTGATGTATCACTCACATTGGAAAGATGCTGCTCCAAATGAAGGATCTCCTCTGCCTTTTTCTCCACATTTTCCACACCAAGGAGGGAGAGGATTGTTTGCATAAAGACCTTGTAGGCTTCCAGGATCTGCAGAGTACAAGATATGTCGGCCAAAGGGTTCGACATTCAGTATATTTAGATGCTGTCACAGTTGCACATGACACTAATAATGCATCTTATGAATTCCCAATGTCTCCCGTAAACTCACCAGTTATAATGATGAGCCGCCAAGCTATACGGTACATGTAATGGGGGGAGTGAAACTGAATAACAGGAATCTGCATGTTACTTTTTACAACAGAAAAAAGTCAGTCACCTTAATGCTCTCCTCGTCTTGTCCTAGATACAGAGTTCTCTCAGGTAATGTTAAGCCATCCTGATCAATCTGCCAAGGTATAACAGAATATAAAAATACAAGAGGTTAGTAAGGCTTTTCAGAACTTTCCTATATACTTATAATGGCATAAGATCCCCATCTTGGAAGTAAAGCTTATGAAATCAGGGTATCCAATGAATAGTAACATAGTACCTACTCCACTGGGCTTAGGGCAAAATGACATGGGAGACTTTGGTCAGACAGATAATGTCCCACAATATTTTGTCATATTGCCATTGACAACTGTGCAGAACACCATAAGATTTTGTGGGATGCAGAATACATTTTGAAGATACAACATCAACAAAATCTCTTGTGTAGTTCTGCCCTTAGTGACTAAGGGGCAGATATATTAAGGGTCGAATTTGAATTTTCAAATATTTTTTATGGTCAAAACTGTCAAATTCTACTAGGAAATTATCCAAACTCGATTCGAGTTTTTTAAAAGATTCAAATTCAATTTTTGAGATTTATCATACTCTAATTTGACTCCTAAAACCTGACAAATTACTCTATAAGTCAATGGGAGAGGTCCAGGGATCAATGTGGCGATGTTTGTAGCATTCCTGAGTTTTGTATAATTCAAAATGAGTTTTATTCGAGTTTTTGGATCTGTAAAATTCGCCCGAGTTTTAAAAATTTAATTTTTTCATAAATTTCCCCCAATAAAATTTCGAATTCAATGTAATTTAAAGGGATACTGTCATGGGAAAATATGCTTTTTTTTCAAAATGCATCAGTTAATAGTGCTGCTCCAGCAGAATTTTGCACTGAAATCTGTTTCTCAAAAGAGCAAACAGATTTTGTTATATTTAATTTTGAAATCTGACATGGGGCTAGACATATTGTTAATTTCCCAGCTGCCCCCAGTCATGTGACTCAATGATGTATGGATCAGCAAGTTAAAGTTACGCTAAAGGGATTTGTTCCTGGAAACAATGTGTAAATAATGGCATAGAATTCCTTACTCAGAAATGCAGACAGGCCCGGATTTGCGGCAAAGCCGCATAGGCCCGGGCCTAGGGCGGCAAAAAAATAGGGGCGGCATGCCGCCCAGCCGCATTATGGGGACGCGTGCGTCCCCATTCATTTATAGCAGCTGCGCCGGCGTTTTTTCGCCGGCGCGCTGGGAAAGTGAGGTGAGGTGGGCGCTAGGACCGCGCGGCCGCCTGGTCGGACCGCGCGGCCTAGGGGCGCGCCTCAGTGAAATCCGGCGCTGAATGCAGATATGCTCCAAATTATGGAAGGGCATCTCCCATGTAATCTTTTTAAATAAATAATTTTGATTTTTCAAAAATTTTTACATTTTTTATAGTGGACCTATACAGCCATCTTAATTAGAGAGAAAAATGAAAAAAACATTATCCAGAAAAACCCAGGCCCCAAGAATTCTGGATAATAGATCCAGAGATAATAGATCCATAGAGAACTATAGGGTGATCAAGAGACCACAGGGCCTTCATTCTTTTTGTGACAGATTAAACTACCTATGCAAAAGACCTTATCAATAATATTTATTGTAGCTACAAAAATAAATAATTAATAAGATATAGAGTCTTTTAAGGGGTTAAATACTGGAGACTTTTCAGGCAAAAATACTTTGAGGCTGAGTTTTGGGCTGTACATTTTGTTTCCCTGCTGCTGCTTCTCATGTTTCCCTGCTGCTGCCTAATTGACCCAGAATGCATTGCAAGCAGCAGGGAGCCTGGAACAGAAGTGGTTCAAAAAAGAAATTACCTGCAGCCATAAAAATCCAAAATAAACTTTAAAAAGGAGAAGATATTAAAGTTAGTGTCCAGGCAGAAAAGTCGTAGAGAAAAACCACAGGAAGTGGGACCTTTCATACAGTGAATGCTCAAAACTCTGAGCATTTGGGTTTGAAGAAATACAATAGCAGGTAGGCAGTCATTGGCAAGTAAAGCATGTACTGTAAATACTGAAACTGCTTCCCACAGAAAAAAATTTACCATTATAGGTTGATGTTTACTTTAGAAGTGCTGGTTGAATTTATATAAACAGGTTCCATTGGAGCAATGCAGATGCCATGCAGGTTCCTGTTGAGTAACTTTACAAAGCAGATAACATGCTATTTAATTACATTGCTTTGGATTTGTGATTGGTGTGTATTATATATCATTGATAGCTACTTCCATTTTGTTGTTATTGGCAATATGGTCAGTATTTATATCCTAGTGGCTCAAAGGAGCTTGTTGTTTTATTTTATCCTAAGGCAAGCATTAGTAAAGCCCCCTGGTCTCCTTGCTGCAGTGTGAAACAAGGTGCACTCCATGCTATTGAGATGACCATGATCTGGCCATAGAATGACCCTGGCTCTGCCTTCTGCTCTCTCACCACTGGTCAGTTGTGTGTCCAAATCTCTAGAGACTCAAAGTCTAGAGACTCAAAGTCAAGCGCCCAACAACATACTGTACCAGGACCAAAAGAGACATTAGTACAACGATTCTTAATGTACCCAATAAACAACCCACACTGTCCTTAAAGGGTTTTTTTACCTTTAGACTTTTCACCAGAAATAAAGACAGTTTTCAACTGCTTTCCATGTTTTATTTTTTTTTCCAATTTTTCCAAAATTGAAGCTGAAAGTTCTAAAAGAGTGGTTGATCTTTAAGTTAAGTTTTAGTATTTTATAGAATGGTTAATTCTAAGCAACGTTGCAGTTGGAATTTATTATGTATTTTTTATAGTTTTTAAATTATTTGCCTTCTTCTTCTGACTCTTTCTGGGGTTACTGACCCCATCTAAAAACAAAGGCTCTATAAGGCTATGTATTATTACAGGTATGGGACCTGTTATCCAGAATGCTCGGGACCTGGGGTTTTCCGCATAACGGATCTTTCCGTAATTTGGGTCTTCATGCCTTAAGTCTACTTGAAATTCATTTAAACATTAAATAGACCCAATAGGCTTGGTTTACTTACAATAAAGATTAATTATTTCTTAGTTTGGATCAAGTACAAGCTACTGTTTTGTTATTATAGAGAAAAAACGAAATTATTTTTAAAAATGTGGATTATTTGGATAAAATGGAGACTATGGGAGACAGTCATGCTATTTATGACTTGTTCTATTCATATTCCAGCCTCTCTTACTAAAAGTTAATATAAAGGTGAACAACCCATTTGTGTCTCTGGTGTTTCACTCTGGCAGCTCAGTGATCCAGGTACAGATTCTGAATGATTACAATTTGCTACCTTAGTTGATACATTTCTCAGCAGCATCTGGAATATTAGCAATTATTGTATAAATTATAACAGTTGCCTTTATGAAACTATGGGATTCTGCTCAGCAGGGACAAATATAAGAAATGTATCAACTAATGTATCAGTGACCCCCCTCCCAGAGCTGCTTTATAAAGACATAAGAAGGTGAAATATGAAACATTAAACTTCAATATCACCAAAACAGTCACAAATAAATAATAGAAAGTAAATGAAAAAGTCTATATTTCTAACGGACAATCTAAAAAAAGCTGAACTGAAAAAAGTGTTGGAAGGTAAACAACCCCTTTAAACAGTTATTGTTAACTACATTGTTCTTTCTCATTTTAAACAATAAGGGGCAGATTTATCAATGGTCGAAGTGAATTCGAGGGAATTTTCGAAGTAAAAAAATCATAAATTCGAAGTAATTTTTTGGATACTTCGACCATCGAATAGGATACTATGACTTCGAATTTACTTTGACTTCGATTCAAAGTAAAAATCGTTCGAATATTCGACCATTCGATAATCAAAGTACTGTAAAAAAAACTTCGACTTCAATACTTCACCAAATTAAACTTGCCAAAGTGCTATGTTGGCCTATAGGGACCTTCTACAACATTTTTTAAGTCTTTAGAGGTTGAAATATAATCCTTAGATCAATCGCTGAAATCTTTCGAATGATTTAATCGTACGATCAAACGATTTTACTTCGATCATTCGATTGAAAATTCGATGAAAAATCATTCGACTTGAATATTCGAAGTCAAAGTATTTTAATTCGATGGTTGAATTTCGAAGTATTTTTTACTTCGATATTCAAACCTTGATAAATCTGCCCCCAGGTATTGGAATAGTTCTGCAGTTATAAGCACAGGTTATTAGATGTTGGTAGGATATGCCAGATTTTATTTGTCTCAGAGGGTGAGAGGTCAAGACTCTTCCCATCACCATTAATGTCACATTCAAGATTTACTAGAACCAGAAAAAGATTGCCAACTGTTTAGAAACTGGGAGTTATCTTAACCAAAGCAAGTCTTTCATAAAGGTACTTCTATTATGGAATCCGACTTTGAACTTGCAAAAAAACATCCTCTTTTATAAAAGCAGATACAGGTTCAATAGTAAGCTACTCATCGTCTATCAGAAAACTTAACGCTCCAATTCTCTTGGAATTATCACATAAAAAATGCTGTTAACAGATCATACATCACTAAATTATGCACATACTGACCAGTCAATGATCCATGATAATATTGTCATTTGTTTACAAAGTAAGCAGCAATTTTCATTTTCCATTAAACACATAAGATGGTAAGCTTAAACATTGTATGAGGACACACAGACAGCACACTGATCTAATCCTATTGCTGCTTAGCTTCTAGCATGTAAATATTCAGCGTTGAGTCCAGGGATAACAACTGTGTGCTGTGTATTTTGGAGCGGCTCCCTGCTTTGCTTGGGAATCATGTACAGGATCTGCAATTCATAAGCCTCTGTGAAGTGTTAGTAGGACAATATTTCTATAGTACAGAATTTTCAAATAGAACATATTGCACACTTGGCAGATGATCTCTTTAGTTTGGTAAATTTGTCATCCTTTGCCCAAATATGTTACAGTGCCTGCCTAAAGCATATCATCATAATACAACCCCAACCCTCAATTGTAAGTTCTCACAGGCAGGGCCCTTCATGTCCTCATGCTTTTTTATTGTTTGTACTTGTTTTGTTTCATTCTCTCATACTGTGTGCTTTCTTAAAACAATAGAGATTTCATAGAGCTTTGCTGTCCAATTGGAAGCTTCAGGGCTAGACGTGGCCCCTAGTCAAGGGGTCCCCAACCTTTTTTTCCTGTGAGCCACATTTAACCAGGAGCCACAGTCAAGGGGTTGATGAGCAGTGTGTTGCCTACGAGCCACTGGTTGGGGAATAATGGCATAAACTGTTCAGAACTCCATGTTTTACGCAATATATTTTTATAGTGACCTACATCATTTGTGGGTATAGTTTTCTTTTAATATAATTTTGCCCTCAAATATGTAGTATAGTTCATAACTGGTCTGCTATATAGAAAAAGTGGAATGGCACAGTGTAATTAAGAATAGCTGGCACAAGTGTAGGTAAAAAGACTGGTTAGTTGCAACTAATAATCAGAGACCATAAACCTGCATCTCTGCAATTTTTATAGCAACAAGGAGGAAAGTAACATTGCTAAGAAATGCAAGGCTTTAGATGTGGCTTATTTCTGCTGGGTCCAGGAAGGAAAGGGGAGGGAGAGAGGGGTTTCAAGTGAGCCAAGAGTAAGGGGGGTCTGGCAGAGCTCCCTGAAGGTTAGAATGACCTTCAGAATCACTTTATAGATTATCTTTTTTCATACTGTATAATTTGTACTAATGTCTTGGCTGGCTTCCCTCTTAAGCAGAGGCCAAGTGACAGCGAGAGAGAGAAAAGAAAGAAATGGAAAGAAGAAAACTGGTAAAATAGACAGAGGAGAGACAGATGAAAGGGATAGATGTCACTGTTTAGGACATGTTTTGGTGTCGCAGCAAACACCTAACAAATGCAATAAAAAGAGAATACAAAGGGAAATCCCAATAATAGCAAAGCGTCTGGTTCCCCAGGGAAAGACTATATGGAAGGGATCTGCAAAAAGATTATGAAGAAAATAATTAGCTGGACATAGAAGCAAAGGGAACCATTCTGAGCTGTAGAACCTATGCAGGATATCCCTTTAGTTAATGATATCTCGTATTGACCTTTTCCACAGAAGACTCAGTAACAATACAATTTCCAAGCCAATTCTCAGAAAACACATTAAGATAATGAGATATTCCTTGTGGGTTAAATGATTCAAATATTTTCTCATTCTGCTCCTATTCTCAAAAGGGTAATTAATTATTATAAGTATGTTGCTCATAATAGGACCAGAAGGCCACTGTTGGGGCAGAGACACAAGCAAATGTCAGTGAAGACACATGGTCATAAGCCTATAATATCTATTTTATTCCACAGTAACAGATATATTTACCTGTCTATATACAGGTGTAGGAACCCATAGCAGCCAATCAGTAGGTAGCATTAACTGGTAACTTGTTTGAAAGCAAACATCTGATTGGTACTGAACCTGGGCAAACTTTGTATCTTTTATCACATTTCCTTACTGCTCCATTGAGTTAGGTACAATAGTGTGACACTTATTTGGAAAATGTAATGGGAAGGGAAAACCTTAGGTGATGTTAAGTCATGAACGTTAACTTATATGAAGAAGCATAATTCAGATTGTCATGTGATTTGTAACAGTTTCATCCAGATTAAAAAGGCAACAGGCTAGTTATATATTTATACCAGGCCGAGGCCTCTTACACAGACCTGAATCTTAGCCAAGCTCAGTTCTTCTGCCCAGAAGACTCAGCATATTGTCACTTAAAACACCATCGCAAGGGATGTGGTTCCCCAATGAAATATGGAAAAATCAATCCCCAAAGGTTTAACAAAAATAAATACTTTGACGCTAATAACTTTTTTAAAGGTAATTTAGAAAACTGTCATACCTTGTGTCTGTCTTGCTTACTAGACCATTCCCAGTGATGTATTTAAGTGGTGGACACAGGTCTCTGTACTGGGCAGTAGGGATGAGCCAAATATTTTTGTCAGGCATACATGTAGATTTGGTCACTCTACATGTATGCACAGCACTTTTTCCACAAAACCGCAGCACGGTGAAAAAAAACGTGCAAGAAAAATACAGCAAAAACCCCAGCAAAGTCATTGAATTCAATGCATTTTGCTAAAGAAAAACCAGCGTGAATAAACACCCCTTGACTTTAGATTATTTTTCTAGAAAAAAACTGCAGCAAAAAAACAGGAATGTAATGCACTGTGAAAAAAACATCCACTAGCTTCAATGCCTTTTGTGAATTTTCAAGTGCAAAAGTATGGTGGATTGTGTTTTTTGCACTTTGTGAGTTGCCTTGCACATAGTTAATAATGCCTAGGGATTCCTTCTTTTCTTATTTTTTCCAGTATCCAATTTGATTGGTGGGCCGAATGGCTGGACAAAACAAGACCTGGCCAGTGTTTGACTCCCTTAACAGACTCTCTTGCCAAGGTGGCACTTTAAAATCAGGAAAGAATTAACAGGTGTCCGTGATTACAAAATGGTAATCTTTATAAAAAGGAGAACTTCATCCAAAAGGGCTTTATTTGTAATTGAATGTTTCAGTTATATAAACTTACTTACCTATATGTTGCTTATTGTGAGTTGTTGTTTGCACCCCCATTTCTATTCTCCTTTATAACTCTTGGCCTTTTTAACCAGTCAATGTAATTGGTCTTCATTAATGAGGGTCTTACCAGTGACCAGTAGAAGTTTATTTTTCTGGTTAGGCAACAAGTACATTAGTTGGCTGATAACATGCTGTAAGAGTAGCTTTAACAAAACATTTTTTTTGTCCTTAATGAATAAGGTTCTCAGATTAATACAAATCACTATTGCTACAGTATTAAATACTCCCTCCTCTCTATATGATGGCAGTTACACAGGGCATAGAATTCTCAACACATTTGTAGCACATTTTTGGACTATCCAGGCCAACAGGGTTAACATCCAGCTAGTATACTAGAGCATGGGTTACACTGGACTCTATTACTTAAGGCAGGGACTTCGCAAAAGGGAAGTATTGAAGGTGTGGTGTAGTGCAACTACAACTCCCACAGGCTACTTTGCTTTAACCTATAAAGAAATGGGTGTCAGGAGGTTCTTGCAATCAAACAGAACAAACTTTTATTAGTCAGAGACGAATGATTCACAAGGTACTTGCATCAATACCGAGGCATTTGCAGAATGTATAGGCACACAGCTCAGACAGTATTGCAGAGGTAGATGCAGGTGCATTCCCTGAGGCTGTAGTCAAGGCAGTACAACTTCCCTCTAGGCAGAAATACCTCACATGTGGTCTGGATCTCACCCAGTGGAGTGATCAGGGAGGAGAACCTAAAGCCTGACACCCTATCCACTGTGTCCCTTCACTGTAGGCAATTTTACAGCCTGGGAAGCTACTCCCTGCTACACCTCCTTGATGGAGCACAAAGCTGCTCTTTATATTTTCCCTCACTGTCTCTCCTAGAGAGTACTATAACAATTATATTACTAACACTCACTAGCTTTGTTCATGGGGTCCCTGCTCCCCGACTTCCACACTAGAGGTTCAGGTCCCTTAAGGGCAAACTGGCTTTACTGGGCCATGTTGTATCCAGGCTCCCTGGAAACATCCGGATGGGTCAGACACCAGGAGCCAAAGAGGAAGATCCACCCCTTCTCACTCACTATACCAGTGTATAAGTGTGACAGGGTGTGGTCGTAACACCTCTTGGCCAATAACTGGGAAATGAAAATTACAACTAGCTACATGGGCATCTGCCCAGCAACTAGGGAGATAGGAGGTAGTATAGGAATTTAAAGCCATAGGAACACATTATCCCAATGGGTCCCTACATAATTATGTGCCCATCTCCTCTTCCATCCAACCCACCACTCACAATTTTATTCTTGAAGCTAATAAAGGTCTTGCATTTTTCAAGGTGCATGAATAGCAGACTGAATCAGCCATTATGATGGCCAAGTTAAGTGCAGAGCTGATCATGTATAAATTGCTATTCAGTTTAGATATGCTATAATACAGTATATTGTATAGTCAACATTACCAAAACATATGTTTATAACATGTAAATTGTGTTTGTAATCGCTTTCTTCTGCGCTTTATTATTCTAATACACATTACATACTGGTGTTTCGCAATCAGTTGGGCCGACAGCTCTTGCCTGTGTATCCCTGTGTGATTTTTCAAGGGTCCGTGCCCAGTTACCCACTATCTGACCCAGGAGTTGATAGAATTTCATCTCTACAGAAACACACAGAAGTCAAATGCAAATCAGTCCCCAGTTGGATAAAATTTTACACTGGAAAGTGTATTTCATTTTATAAATAGAAAGTGACTGAGCTTCATCAGGAATTTGAATGTGATTTTAACCTACATAAATGCATCAGGATTCAAAGCACATATCAGTGTAAATGTGGTACTGCCTACCACTACAGAATGGATGGTAAACTCTGACCCTAAAAGGGATCAAATAGAACCACCCATATACAAGATATGCTAAACAGATATTAACATTACAATTTAACTGAATTTTAAGTAGGCCCTTTTACGGGAAATTTTCCTTACACAGTGAGAGGGACACACTGGGAATTGATTTCTGGTCATAACATTCCAACATTTATTTCACAGAATAAGACATCAATACACAGGAAATCTTCCTTAGGAACATCGTGTTCTGTATTACTCTACAGAAGCAGCAATAGTGGGATGCCTCTGTGTTTCATTAATTAGATTTGTGTTTAATGGCCACTTTCCGAGATCTGCAGTATTATTATTTTAGTTAATCACTTGTTTGCTATCACTTCATTTGGAAAGCATAGCTTTCAGGGTGCCAAATTAGCATCCCGCTCCAGCCAAGCAGATAACCTTGTTCCCCTGGCAGTCCTAGATGCTGCTATACATTATTTTAGGGCAGAAGTCCAAACTAGTGGCACTTTAATGTTTGTTTAATAAATGGGCAGACCATTACTTGTCCATATGGCGCACCATACACTTAACACTGTAGTAACCCCCCCTGGGGGTCTGAAAGCCAAAAACCCCTACTTTTTCCTTATTGCATTAAGTATTCCATGGATAAGCAGCAATATCATATGTGTATGTGTGTATATATATATATATATATATATATATATATATATATATATATATATATATATATATATATATATATATATATTTCTTTCCCTTATGCTTGGTTAACACCAGATGTGGCAAGTCCTGTAGCTTCTTTGCAACATTTGCCTAATATTTTACCCTTCTGTTCCAGACGCCAATTTCAGAAGTTTAAAATAACCGTGGCTCCCATCTCTTGTTGGCATTTAAAAATGTAATTTAACACTCAGGTCTCATCTTGTTCTAAAGCATGACACTCAGGGATTGTGGGCAGCCACATGTCCTTTG
Organism: Xenopus laevis; assembly: GCF_017654675.1. Lineage (NCBI taxonomy): Eukaryota > Metazoa > Chordata > Amphibia > Anura > Pipidae > Xenopus > Xenopus laevis. The sequence goes on from NC_054379.1 coordinate 107,977,479, forward strand.
CATCTTTATGTTCCCCTTCTGCATCTCTGAACAGCTGTGAGGCTCCATATTCAGTTCATTTAGTGTTCAGCTCATTTACTCCTAATTATCTGCAACCAATGGCAGAGCCGACGTCTAGGGGACTAGTTACAACCGCCTATGCCGGAAAGGCCAGTGTTATTATTGCTCTGTTCTGTCTAAAGTTTGTCATTTCAGTTTCTTTATAAAATCAAAAAGGTAATGATGCATAGGGAATGGAGAAGCAAAAGTTGGATATTATTTCACTTTTCTCCACCCTATGGGGGGAAATGTAATAAAATTTGGAAAGCGCAAAACTTTGCGAATAAAAATTTGCATGTCGCAATATACAGTAATATTCATCGTTAGACTTTTATTGCATTGCAGGTCTTAATTGCACATTGCGAAACTTTAAAACGTGCTCTGGAGTTTCGTAAAATAGTTTGTCGCAAAAAACGGTTTGCGTTTGCAAAATCTTATTACATACGCTGTGCACTATGGCAAACTATAAAATTCTCAATCGCTATCCTACTGTTGCATGAGGGGCAAAGTGTTTGCAAAGGCAAGATTTTTAACTTTGCGAACACTTAAAGTTACATAGTTAAATCAAGTTGAAAAAAAGTCCATCAAGTTCAACCCTCCAAATGAAAACCCAGCATCCATACACACACCCCTCCCTACTCTCACATAAATTCTATATACCCATATCTATACTAACTATAGAGTTTAGTATCACAATAGCCTTTGATATTATGTCTGTCCAAGAAATCATCCAAGCCCCTCTAATCAGCCATCAGAACATCACCCAGCAGTGCATTCCACAACCTCACTGCTTCACTGTGAAGAACCACCTACGTTCTTTTCCTGTAGTCCTTTCCTCTAGTTGGTATTGCAAACAAATTGAGAACGTTTTTTGAGTTAGTGACCAATATTACATTCTCCCCTATATGTTTCCCATGATATTTCTGCATTACAAATTCCTTTTCACAGGATTCAGCAAACATGGAAATAATTGCTGCAGTATTTTCAAGGAACAGACTGTAAGCTGTTTAAAAAAAAGCAGCAGGTTATTTAAAGGGTAAGTAAAACACTGGCTTCCCTCAGTAGGCTGTGCTTGCAGTGAAATGTGTAGGACATAGGTGAACCCGGTACCACAGGGCCTTTGCCATCTGGCTGGTGGCTGGTCTTGAAAAATAATAAATGGCAATAGACAGTTGCCACTGTTTAGGTCCCTTTTAAGCTACTAAATGGCAGCATTATGCCCCTACAGGTTGCCAGGTACAAATCGTCAGCATTGAAAAACAGCAAAATGGATTCATTCTTGCACTCGAAGAGCCATTTGCAGGTCCCTGATAGACCCATCATTTACTATGGAAATGAAGGGACATTACAGCCAATGGCATCTTTTTACTTGAAGAGGCAATTAGTGCTAAATATTCAGTCTATCCAGACAGCCATGCACTCAAACTGCTCTCTGCCCCACAGGCACATATGTTATAGCTAAGAAGTTATTGGCCGGCATCCTCCGACATGTGTTTTTAAAAGTGTCATTTATTCTTTTATGGCAAATCGTTCTGCAGTAATGTATACTGGGTCCTCGGGGGGGGGGTGTTCTCAGTCTGGGAGAATAAAAGATCTTTTAAAAGGGATAACATATCCTACTTAAAGATGACAATAGCTTTATTTTTACACGATTGCTCAGAAAATCATATGGACATGGCTCATTCTGCAGTGGGAGCAGTTTCTCATCAGAGCAACCAATTCATCAAATCTACATGCAAAAGTGAAACTGTGACTTTGGTGGTCAGACTGTCACAGAATATAAGAGAATGCTTGCTTACATGCCTCCAAGTACTGAGTGCTCACGTTCATATGCAAAACTGCTAGTACTCAGGTACCAAAGTTATTGTTTATCTAATTTTTTTATCCAAAAGTGATCAAAACTGCCTCATAGAATAAACCAATAAATATATATATATATATATATATATATATATATATATATATATATATATATACACACACACACACACACACACACACACACACACACTCATGTTGTGAGCAAAAAACCATGCCACTTGTTATAGGAGTCCTCCTCCAATAATAATAGTTGTAACAAAAGACTGCCCAAAGCTAACTAAGGTCTGGAGCAGTAATAAATATAGGGCCAGATGCAATAGAATGAAAGAAAGCTGCCTCAGTTTAGTAGATGGAAACACTTTTGGTCAAATTAGCCCATAATATATTTTCCCTTGTACAGGGACAATAGTAACCTCTTTCTTTGCATAAAGCTCGTTCTATGGCACAAAACTAATTATTCCAGGAATGCAATTAGCAAAAAGCAAACTAGACCATCAGTTACCAGTTGCAGTACAGATTTGGTAATCAGTTTCACATACTTGGCCAATGGGATTTTGAAACCTGCCCAAACAAATGGGCAGGTTTAATTTTTGATGATTTTTAGTTCCAACAAAAGCTGTTACAGTCACTGCACCAACAATGTTCAGTCTAACTCCAATATTCTCTATCCCTTACTAGGGTGTGGTCTTGAAACACTCTGAACGTATCATCCAACTCTCCTCTAGTTCTTGTTCATGCAATCCCCTTGCCAAAACCAGGGGTTCCTGCCACAGTTCTCAATCTAGTCTCTTTCCCCCTCTAGACTACATCCTCCATCCACTGAGGGTTCCAAGAAAACATCTGTTGGTGTTGGGTTGGTTATATGTAGGGTCATTTATGAATGCTGCAGAAGTACAGTTACACTGAAATAGACACAAATGCTTGCATTTAAGCAAGCTTCATGTAAATAAATGCCATTGCATCTGTCCTGTCTCTTTTGCTGAATTGTGCACAACTGCACCTATTGAGGAACCCTGGAGATACCACGACCCTGAATGTAGTTGTAATACCAGGATTCCCAGAATGGAATAGGCAATAGGCATCAATAGACAGAAGAATGACATGCTAATACTCCTTTACATCGCCAGCTGGAAGTGATGCAACTCCCACAGTGTTAGCGAAACTTGTGCAAGTGAAATGATGGTTGTTTTAACACATTGCATGCAATGCTATGTGGGGTCAAGAACTCTACGTATGCACCCATATATTGGACTTTGCACACTTCGCAGTGTTCTTTGAGGACCCTTACAAAGTTTGATTTTTATTCTGCAAAGCATGTAGATTGATCGATTCATAGATTGCCAGTATCGTTTTATCTCCATTTATCTCGTGCATGGCTGACCTTATTGATCACTTGATAAGTACTTGTTGGGTTAACTTTAAGGGGCAATTTAGCCTTTGATAAAACCCTTATTCTTCTTGCATTGAGCCATTATCTACTTTAGAGTGCACCACTGCCCTGTTGAAGGCTGATACTGTGATGCTCTGTCTCTCTGACTATGGTGAAACGCTTGCCAGACTACTTAGTGAGAAGGAAACCGGCACTCAGAACTCAATGCAAGCGGGCAAAGCCCTGCGTGTTTATTGCAATGTTACGTTTCGGGGGCATGCCCCATTTGCTAACGAAGGGGCATGCCCCCGAAACGTAACGTTGCAATAAACACGCAGGGCTTTGCCCGCTTGCATTGAGTTCTGAGTGCCGGTTTCCTTCTTGCTAACGTGTCTCATTAAGGGCTGCCGATCCCTTCTAACTGTGCACCGGACCAGCTTGTACCTGAGAGGCCAGGGAGTGCTGGTGGGTTTTGGAAATCAGACTACTTAGTGCACATCCATAGGTAGTGAAAAGACAGTTTTGTAATCTTTGGACTTTAGGAGAAGGGTGAGAGGGGGATTTACACAGTAGGAGGGGAGAGTGGCGAGTGCATGGAAATTTCATGGAAATCTAATCACAGTCAAATTGTTACATGAACGGACACGTGTTTAGCCACTGTGCAAATTACATGTGAAATGGTTACGCCTGTAACAGAACAATCTGCACAAAATGAAACTGTAATCCTAATCGGTGGTTAATTAGCATCCAAATAACTGGGCATTTAGCATTAGAGCACACTCAGAGAACTCATGCATAAGCAGCATGGCAATTTCCCCGCAATTACACAGTCCACAACAAAAATATGATCCTGTGGACGCACAGCTATGTTAATTAACTGAATGCCACCCAGGATCTCTTTATTTTGCACACATACAATTAGCCACTGTGCTAGCCCCATCTTAATCTTTTGCAGCAGCAATTCCGAAAATTAGAAAAAAAGCCTAATACTGGAATAATGGAAAACACTGGGAATTAGGTAAAAAGCTTCAATGTTTAATATCGCAGAACTGCTATTTTAATGCCAGGTCATTTTTCCTACATAGTCTGAGTAAAATATAAGATCATTTAAAATTGGGCTGTTTTCATGCCTAAATATCATCTCTTATAAGCAGTAACCCCCCTATTTTGTGGTCACGCCATTATTATACACAGGCCAGTGACTGATTTAATCTGTCTGTGCCTAAAAAAAGCATCTGTTTCAGCAGTGCCCTACACGGCTTCACATATGTCTTCTTGAAGGATTGTGCTCTTTTTGTGCATAAATCCATTTCTCTGGCCCTATGACCTCGTCTAGTAGCTCTCCAGAGGTAGCGTAGCTGAGTATTTTCCATCATTCAGATGGAGAATTTATATTAAGAGCCCTTAATAATAAAATAATCCGATAGTAATGGAAAGACATACTGGACTTTTGGCTCTCTCATCAGGCCAGAGTTTTAAATTACAATGGTATATCTAGAGGATGTGTGTGAGCCATATTATACAGTAACATCAGAACTCTGCCAATAAAAGCAGTTTTCTCCTATTCTCCCAGAGAATAAATGTTGTATTTTGCTGCTTAGGGGTAATATGTTTCCACAACCATTATAGTATTTTGACCTAAACCCCTAACAACATCCCACTGCAAGTTTCTGAACATGAATACACCCACCAGGAATCACTTACCCTAATGATGTATCTGGAGGAATTTTTGTCATCCAGGCTGACAGTCATTGAGAAGAAGACTGCAGTACTATACACCCCCTGGGTCTTGTACAAAAGTTCATTAAAATCCCACTGGGTTTTTGGGTCCTCTGGCAGATCCCAGCCCCCACAGTCCTCAATCACCTGTAGCATTGGCCTGGCTCCTAGTCGGTCAATATCCCTCATATTAAGACAGGATTTGAAAAATTCTTTTACTTTCTTCTCAGCTGAGCCTTTGTGTTTCCTTTTCACTGGCTGCAGAAGCAAGTGTTCTAACTTCTCTTCATTTTGCTCTCCAATAGCTGCAATGGTTCCATAGATAAGCTTGTCTTCTGGAATCCCATGTCTCCTAAGCCAGCCTCCACAGGCAAAAGAGTAAAAATCGGTACAAGGTGATATTGTGGGGTCTATGTTGTTAGTAATAAATTTTGAAGCTCTTGTGAAGGCTTTCCTCTCCTGGCATCCTTCAAGACACTGGCCATCCTGCTCCATAGATAGGTACTTCAGCACTAGCATGCACCCCAGGATGACACAAAGACCCACGGCAAAAACTAATCCTGACAACAAACATGTCTCCCTTCTACTCCATCGTGGGACTCCTTTCTTTGTCTGCTTTTTGGAGCTGACTTGGAGGTTGAAACCGTTGGAAAGGGTGCTGCAGCTATTGTACTTGCTCACATACTTGACCTCCTGGAACTCATCATAATGAGCAGTTAGGGAGTATGTTTTCTCCATGCCCTTGAAATTGTATACTTTCTTCCGTATCAGAAAACTATGAACAAAGTGATCAAACCAAACTACCTTTCCACTGGCCAGACTGATGGTTGAGTTGAGACATCAGGTTAGATTGAACGGTTGTCCTTGTAGAAGATGCAAACCTCTGGAGCATGAACATGAATTTTTTTCCTACATAAAACAAAACAAGACAAAATAAATAAGACAAAAAACTGTAAAATACTTGTGGAAACTGCAAGATGCATTTCTGTGTATTACTCACAGGTCCAGTACATTTGCTCCTTTAAAGGAGAACTAAAGCCTGACTAAAGTAGTAGCTAGAAAAGTTGTACATTATGTTTTGGGCTTCTGTACCAGCCCAAGACAGCCACAACCCTTTAGCAGTAAAGATCTCTGCCTCTGAAAATGCCCCAGTAGCTCCCCATCTTCTTTTCTGTTTTCTGCACCTGCTCTGTGCTGCTGTCACTTACTAAACCTAGGGACTGACTCACAATATACAGTACACATTAGTGATGCACCGTATCCAGGATTCGGTTTGAAATTTGGCTAGGATTCCGCCTTTTGCCAGCACGATTCGGATTTGGCTGAATCTTTCTGCCTGGCCGAATCGAATCCGAATCCCAATTTGCATATGAAAATTAGGGTGGGGAAGGGAGATTTCGTGACTTTTTGTCACAAAACAAGAAAGTAAAAAAAGTTTTCCCCTTCCTATCCCTAATTTGCATATGCAAATTAGGATTTGGTTCAGTATTCGGTCGAATCTTTCGTGGAGGATTCGGGGGTTCGGCCAAATCCAAAATAGTGGATTTGGTGCATCCCTAGTACACATGTCCCAATATAAGGCTGCTTAGTAATTAATACAAATATTTACTACATGGCAGCACAGAAACCAGTGCATCTAGCTTGAAATTGTAATAATTAGCCTTTTAGCATCAGCTTATATTACAAGCAAACCTCATTTTCTGCTTGATAATTCTCAAAATCCCCTAAACTTAGCTTCTCAACAGCTGCTCAGAGCCCACTGAGCATGTGAGTGTCGCAGACACTTTCCAAGGTGGTGACCCCCTGTGACAAGTTTGAAGTCCTGGATCATTGCTGCTTTAGAGAAGCTGAAACTTTAGGCTGGTACAATGAGTGCAGTATATAAAATATGGCATTTTTAGCCATATTAATTTTTAGGGTTTCTTTCTCCTTTAACCACGTGCTCTACCTCTGCCCCATTGTAGAAAGTAAATGTCAACTGTTGGGCGGGAAAGCAACACACACCACATGGGGCCACCAGTGCAACACTAGGCTATGTAAGCATGGGCATTTAAAAGATTTGTTGAAATTCATTTAGCACATTAATAGACATTAAAGCATTTATATGTGTTTGTATATCAACTTACATAAATGACATTTAGGGCATTTTTTATAGTTCCTTGTGCTAACAGCCCACTATTTACCAATGCAGCCACAAGCTATACTAATTTATAATTAGGGATGCACTGAATCTAGGATTCAATTAGGGGTTCGGCCTTTTCAACAGAATTCAGCTGAATCCATTTGTCTGACCAAAGTGAATCTGAATCCTTAAAATCACACAAGAACGATGAAGTTGTGAGCTTTTTCCATGCACTATGTGCATGGTTCTTTGTACTCCTTCTTGCCCTAATTTGCATATGCAAATTAGGCTTCAGATTCGGTTCACATTCAGCCAAATCATTCATGAAAGATTTGGGATTTGGCCAAATCCCAAATAGTGGATTCGGTGCATCCCTAACACTTATGTAGCAAAGTGGGGGTCAAGTCATTCATTCCTCATTATATTTTTGTTGCTCTCCAAATGCATTAAAAGAGAACAAGTTACACTTGAAGCAACAATATAAAAGGAGACTAAACTTAAATAAGTACTGCACACTCAGTGGGTACAACTAGGTAGAAATATGGGATCAAATAAGTCTTAAAGAATTGTTCAGTGTAAAAATAAAGACTGTGTAAATAGATAGGATGTGCAAAATAAAAAATGTTTCTTATATAGTTAGAAAGGCAAAAATGTAATGTATAAAGGCTGGAGTGACTGGATGTGTAACATAATAGCCAGAACACTACTTCCTGCTTTTCAGCTCTCTTGGTTTACACTGACTGGTTACCCTGGTTACCAGGCAGTAACCAATCAGTGACTTGAGGGGAGGCCACATGGGTCATAACCGTTACTTTTGAATCTGAGCTGAATGCGGAGGATCAATTGCAAACTCACTGAACAGATATGTACCATGTGGCCCCCCCTTCAAGTCGCTGATTAAATCAGAGTTATAGAGCTGAAAAGCGCAAAGTAGTGTTCGGCTATTATGTTAGACATCCAGTCACTCCAGTCTTTATACATTACATTTTTGGCTAACTAACTATATTAGAAACATTTTTTATTTTACACAGACTATCTATTTACCAAGTTTTTACTTGTACACTGAACTGTTCCTTTAAGCTGGCCATATACGTAAAGCTATAATTGTACGGATCTCTGTTTCGTACGATTTTCGGGTTTTATGTAGAGTGTCCCGACATTTTTTGTGAGATGGCGATCGGTCGTTCAGTTGATCGGAAAGGTTAGACAATATCTATTGCCGATCTGATCAGTGGGAGACTGTCACCAGTGTTTGTCGGACATAACTTTCGTACGATTGCTGTCAGGGGCAGAACATCATCTGATCTGTTATTTTACTACTTTATTTGATCTGAATGGTTATTGGCAGGTCGGGAGATATCACGGAACGATCATTTGTCAGATATGAAGGTAAATCTACACGTCTATGGCCAGCTGTAGGCTCATCAAACACGTCAAATGCCCATGGCTACAAGCAGTAAATCCGAGCTCAGCACAGCAACCGTGAGAGAAAGCCTATAATTTGCTTTTCCTGTAAATGTCTTTTTTTTTTGTTGCTGGGAACTGTCATTCTTTAAGAGGTCTTATAAATGAATACCACATGCATTATACACATAATATCAGCAATGATAAGGGGAATCTGGGAAAAGAAGATAAGAAAGGCAGGCTGTTGCATTCTAATTATCTGCTTTATCACTACAATGTGTGGCACTTGATACAAGCTCACATAAAAAGTAAAGTACAAGAGACAGCTGCTTATACAGTCTTTACAATAGCAAACCTTTAATCATATTACAGTGATATTCACCAGACACCTGAAAAGGATTTTTCCAAGTACAAGTAAGGGATTGGCAACCTGTTGTACTAAAACACCCAGAATACCAACAACAGCCCTGGACAACCAGATGTTATTGTACTGTAATACCCAGAATACATTGTACCAAGAACAGACCAAACATCTCAATCCATATGATTCATAAGATATAACAGTACAGACAGCAGGTCATATTCCATGAGTAACGCAGTCCAAGAAAAGGTGACTGACCTGTAACTACCTTGTAAAGAGAGTGTAACACTTTAGCCTCCCACTCAACAGGGGATGAACTATCCTTATTCCCTTGTCTGCAAGATTTTAGTGAAAATGTGTCATTTACTTACGGCAATTACAGTGTGTAAAGTGTCATTTCAGATGCCATCCAGTGTCATTGCGTCTGCAGGGGAAGATGTGCTTCACACAATTGTGGGTGAAGCATTATGTGTGTATTTGTGCATGTGCTTTGAATGAATTGGATGTTTCACTGAATGGCATGAATTCTTTCACTCAGTGCCACTCAATGAAGTGTATGGGCGATTCTTTAGCACACGTTTACTGTATCAATTAATGCAGGCAAGTAAGAGAACAATGAAGCTACCACCTCCTAGATCTAGATCAGGGGTCCCCAACCTTTTTTACCCGTGAGACACATTCAAATGTAAAAAGAGTTGGAGATCAACACAAGCATGAAAAGTCTTTGGGGTGCCAAATAAGGGCTGTGATTGGCTATTTGGTAGCCCCTATGTGGACTGGCAGCCTACAGGAGGCTCTACTTGGCAGTATACTTAGTTTTTAAGTATAACTGAGAAACTGAGAGCAACATCCAAAGTACTGGAGAGCAACATATTGCTCACGACCTACTGGTTGGGGATCACTGATCTAGATGATGGTAGATCCAGGGCTCCCTTGCATCAACTGACACACTTGTGTAAAATGTGTTACTATACAGAGGTGCAAGGAGTGGCTTTGGATACAAGTACCTTTAATGAATGGAAGTTTTCATGCAAAGACTGCAGCAAAGACTGCAGCAAAGTGTGTCAATTAGCTTGCACTAAGGGCTACTTATCTCATTTGTTTCCAGTAACATGAATGTTGATATGTAAACTACAGTGAAACTGTGCCATAAAATGCCAGAATCATCATGGTAAACATTGGGAGAATATTTGCATGCCACAGTCTTTTTCAATAAAGAACCTCTCAAACAAAGGGGCACTGCACTTCCACTCAACGATAAAACCAAATCACATAAATATTGAGTTTTTTTTAGTCCAAGACTGCACAGTAACATGACATTTTTATTCAACTTCCAAAGTACATTTTTTTTTTATAAGATATAGACTATGATATTTTGAGAAAATTGTCCTGTATTTCTTATGCCTCATTCTATTCTGCCTCTCACCAACCTGAAATTCCCAGGACCCCTTAAATAAAAAATGTTTTTCCAAAGGCATGCATTTCTGGGGCTATAGCACCCTCTTTATTGTCACCCTGTAGTGCCTAATGAGCGATAACATGTGTGTTGCTGCTTGTTATTCCCTAGGGGAGTATGCAGCTATCTGTCTAAAGTGCCCCTTAGGCATATGGACCTGTAATTTTAAGCTGCTGGAACCCCCAAAAATACACACAATGTACATTTAGGTAATGGGAATGCCACTGCTGCATGGTCTGAAAAACAAAATCCAGTGTCAGAAATGGTTTTAATTGAAAAGAGAGATCACATACATACAGGTATGGGATCTTTTATCTGAAAAATTGTTATCCAGAAAGCTCTGCATTATGGGAAGGTCATCTCCCATAAACCCCATTTTAACCAAATAATTCAATTTTTTTAAATTATTTCCTTTTTCTCTGTAATAATAAAACAGTACCTTGTACTTGATCCCAACTAAGCTCGAATTAGTCCGTATTGGAACAAAACAATCATCAGGTTTTTAATTCATGTTTGAATTATCTTTTAGTAGACTTAAGGTATGAAGATCCAAATTATGGAAAGACCACAAATGGAAGACCCCAGGTCCCGAGCATTTTGGATAACAGATCCCATACCTGTACTGCAATGTGCAACCAGTGACCCTACAGATGTTGAACTGAAACCACTGATGCTTGATAAAGGGCCGAGATTACATAGTTACATAGTTAAATTGGGTTGAAAAAAGACAAAGTCCATCAAGTTCAACCCCTCCAAATGAAAACCCAGCATCCATACACACACCCCTCTCTACTTTTAATTAAATTCTATATACCCATACCTATACTAACTATAGAGTTTAGTATCACAATAGCCTTTGATATTATGTCTGTCCAAAAAATCATCCAAGCCATTCTTAAAGGCATTAACTGAATCAGCCATCACAACATCACCCGGCAGTGCATTCCACAACCTCACTGTCCTGACTGTGGAGAACCCCCTACGTTGCTTCAAATGAAAGTTCTTTTCTTCTAGTCTAAAGGGGTGGCCTCTGTTACAGTTATCCACTTTATGGGTAAAAAGGTCCCCTGCTATTTGTCTATAATGTCCTCTAATGTACTTGTAAAGTGTAATCATGTCCCCTCGCAAGCGCCTTTTTTCCAGAGAAAACAACCCCAACCTTGACAGTCTCCCCTCATAATTTAAGTCTCTCTAAATCCCTCTAACCAATTTAGTTGCACGTCTCTGCACTCTCTCCAGATGAGGCCTCACCAGGGACCTATAAAGAGGCATAATTATGTTTTCATCCCTTGAGTTAATGCCCTTTTTTATGCAAGACAGAACTTATTTGCTTTAGCAGCCACAGAATGACACTGCCCAGAATTAGACAACGTGTTATCTACAAAGACCCCAAGATCCTTCTCATTTAAGGAAACTCCCAACACACTGCCATTTAGTGTATAACTTGCATTTATATTATTTTTGCCAAAGTGCATAACCTGCATTTATCAACATTGAACCTCATTTTCCAGTTTGCTGCCCAATTAGGCCGGAAACGATGCATGTACCGGATCAGAAGCCAAATGTTATAATAAAGGCTTTTTATTCAAAATCTTCTTGAAGCTGTGCTGTGTCATACACTGGAACTGAAACCACTTGACAACACCTAGAGGCCTGGCGGTTTTAATAATATACAGGACGGACTATAAATCATTTTCTGGACACGTTGGTGTAGTTTCACATCACACACACATGAATTAAATGCTTTGTTCACATGTACGTTTCTATATGCTGGGAAGCAGTGAATGACTGTGCATGATTGATGAGGATCTCTCTCTAAATCTCTGTAATCATCCTGAGGTTACAATGCCCTAGCTTTGAACATCTAGAGCTCATGTGTCTTTCCATGGTGAAAGACTCCCCGTTCTAATTTTCATGCGTAGCTTATCTTCTGTCCTCTTTATAAGGTTTTTGATATTGTCACATGGAGAGGTTCTGAAGAACTAATAGAGGTATGACATGGGTACACACATATACCATGCTGACTGGACATACTGTAGAGATAAAATGTTTCCCCAGTAGGATAGTTACACTTGCAAATATAATGTTAAATAGTTTCCAGATCCAGACCCTACTGGGCAGAGGCTTAATGAGAGCTGCTTTCTCAGAACATAAACTCCTGACAGAGGTGGATTGATTTGGTCAGATGATTAACCCAGGGTTATCCAACCTGTGACCTACTGGCTCCTGCTAAACTGCAATTCTCTGTATTCCTCAATAGCTTCCTGATGTTAGGGGATGCTGGCAGGCAGTAGGCTGGCTATTTCTCATTTAACTGCCTTACTTGTGGAAACACAGCCAGCTTTATGTGCATTGCTCATATCACCCTGATGTCTTGGTTCAGATGAAAGTCTTAGTATCAGATATTGATTTAGAGCTTGTAAAATCATTGGATATTATCATCATGAAGCAGGCATGGAAAAGACTATGTCTGCCTCTTTGTGTGGTAATGAGAAATGCCTACTGTAATAAAGCATTTCTTATGTGTATATTTTCTGTGCCAATCTCTGCAACTTCTTAAAGGGCAGGGAGGGAGCAGACTGCTCGCTGCAGCCCCAGAGGAGATGCCTCCATTCTATGGACCTTGTAGGTGTATGTTGACAATATTAAACAGTCTCAAGATAACTAATTATTGATGAAACGTCAACTCCTAAAACCCTAAACTAATCAACTGCTGGCTGAGGATGCTTTCAGATACATACATTGGATAATAGGTTGGACTATATTTTTCCCTTTTATGTTTCCTTTATCGTTCTATTTTTCAGGGTTTGGCAGAACCAGAGCTGTCATTAGAGTATATCACGGGCTACACCACAAGGCAGTTATGTAAAGAATCTATATTGCGCCCTGCAGAATTATTTCAGGGCAGTCCAAGCAATGGTTGTTAAACCATGAGCACCACCATTATTACCTGTTGAGGGATGCTGAGAGTGGATGGTTGGACCAGAGCAAGAGAGCTGCAGGTTGGATAATAAATAACTTGGCTGATAATCTCTAAAACAGAATATGAATTGTTAGCCATAGGAGGGTTATGAAAGAAAGAAAATAATAATAGCAACTACTTCCTCCAGAATTAACACTTATGCCGCCAGAGGCACAGTGATACTGCACTGCATCGCGTGGTCATTTATTGCCAGTCCCCTCTCATTGTTTATACTTTCCCAGAAGCCCAGCATGTTCTTCAAACCTTTCCCATTCGGTCACCAAGAGGCTGGCAGCGTTGCCTGGAAATGTGCATATCCCTGATTTATTTCAGTAATAACATGCTCACATCATTTCACTTTATTCTGTTCCTGTTCCTCCTATAAATATGTAACATTCCCGGGCACTCAAACAGAAACAGAATAACCTCACGGCCCTTCCCTAGAAGCCAGAGCTGCACGTCTCCCAGAATATTAATGGCACTGTAAGGGTCAATAAAAACACACTTTAACCCAAGTAATGTAGAAGCAGACTTAGCAAAGTATTCAACAGAATTCATTTCATTATAGTGCCTGGATTTTCCTTCTTTGCACCCAATATATTGGCTTAGTAAAACAATAGTCCGGTATGGAAATGGTTTCCACACTCGTGGAACAGCAATCCGGTATGGGACCTATTATCCAGAATGCTTAGGACTTGAGGCTTTCAGGATAACGGATCTTTCCATAATTTGGATCTTCATACCATCTACTATAAAATCACCTGGATCTAAAAAAAAGATTAAAACATTAATTAAACCCCATAGGATTATTTACCCATCAATTAGAATTAACGAATGTTGTAGCTTTTGTAGCAAGTGGGACCCCTGTAGTTGTTACATATCCAAAGAGACGCTGCAAGAGTTAAGAGGGGTTAAATCATTTGTCAGCCTGCTCACCTGTACTGATATATGGTATAGGCAATACAGGCCCAATACAGGCAATGTGATGCAGTTTGGGATTTCTGCACAAAATGATTAGGCCCCTGGGATTTCAAATGATCTTACTGTGTTTAGTTTACAGATTGGGGAATTCACAATGTGGTGTTAACTTGGCGTATAATGTTCATTTAGACCAGAAAATCATCAAATGACAAATTCACAATCATCTGAATTCCCCCCACCCCCTTATATTTTATTTTTCATCAATAATTATTCATCAATTAAAAGTAACCTCATCAATTTATCTCTTTCTTTGTAAATCTGACATTAACACCAGCAAAATGTTGTTACTATCACAAAAAACTGGTACTTCAAGTTCACTAAAGTGGCGTTCTGGAATTTCAAAGTGTGTATATATAACCTGTTGTGTTTATTGATGAAAACTGAAATTAGAGTGAGAAATATTTTTGGAGAAAAATTGTTGATAAAATAATATTAAATGTACATTTGTGAATCCGGCAATCATGTTTGCTTTGGTTTTAGTGAAGGATGCCCCTGTGATGAATTTGCAGTACCAAACTAATTTTAATTTCAAATTATGCTTGTATGTATGAAATGTATTAAGTGCTGAAATTGTTAGACCCGAATATAAAACTTTGGCATCTAAAAGCTTCCAGGTTTGTGTAGAAGTCAATGATAGCTGTCAATGGCTCATTGTTTTGCTTATTTAAGGACATTTTGCTGGAGAAATTGCTTTATTCATATTTTCTGATGTTTAAAAATCATTTTGCCTTAGTGGAGTAAATAAAAATTGTAAATTTGTTTTTAATGATTTTCTAGCGAAAACATTTGATTCCAGTTTAAGCCAAAATTTCTCTTAAAGGGGTTGTTCACCTTTCAGTTCCCTTATATATGATGTAAAGGGTGATATTCTGAGACAATTTGCAATTGGTACTTATTTTTTATTATTTTTCATTGTTGAGTTATTTAGCTTTTTATTCAGCAGCTCTCCAGTTTGCAATTTCGGCAATCTGGTTGCTAGGGTTACCAAATTACCCTAGCAACCATGTAATGATTTGAATAGGAGAGCCATGAATAGAAAGATGAGTAATAAAAAGTAGCAATAACAATACATTTGTAGATGGGGTCAGTGACCCCCATTTGAAATCTGGAAATAGTTGGAACATGAAGGCAAATAATTCAAAATCTATAAAAAATAAATAATGAAGACTAATTGAAGAGTTGCTTAGAATTAGCAATTTCACAACATACTAAAAGTAAACTTAAAGGTGAACCACCCATTTAACATATTTGTGCCTGAAGGACAGGGAAGCTAAAAAGAAGGATTACATTTGTTGGCATGCTATTTTTGTTTAAGATACAGTAGTTGTTTTACAGTGCTCTACTATCGAACTTTAATCTGTTGTTTGGTTTCTAGGGTCTAGTTCTCTAGCAACTAGACAGTGGTTAGAGCATAGAAGACGAGTTAAAGGTGATAAATCTGTTTTATTAAGATAGGTACTGAATTGCACCACAGCCAATAACATATTTACTTTTGTAGTAATAAAACTTGCTCAGGTGCAGTGTAGCCCTTTAGCAGTCGATAAATAGAAATGAAGAAAGTTTATTATTAGGTAACAAACATCTTTTAAGGTGAAATCCCCCTTTAAATGACTTTGCCCAAGGTCACAATAATCTGACACAGAAATCAGATTCAGCCTTTCTGAGCCAGAGTCCAGACATTTACTCCCAGGTGAAATATTTATTTTGTGAATATTGATGTTTAAGTTATTCATTTCCATACTGTGACCCCACCCGCAGACTGCACAATCCCTGCTCCCTTATGTTGCAGATAGCCATATAAAGCCAAGTATCCAGCCTTTGCTTGCTGGGTAAAGGTATGTTATTTATTTGCCTCACATCTGGAAATATCCTCCTGTTGCTATATTACAAGAAGATCAATAGAAACAAGTAGTGGCAGAACAACCAGCATCTATCACATGTAATGAGGGCTGGCTCCAAGAGAAGGATGTCCTTTAACTGAATAAACAAGTACAACATAAATTAGGTAAAGGGAAGTAATACCATAAACATATTGGGGTTTTTCAGTGGGTCACTTCATCTTCTGCTGGAACTGCTGGGCAGTAAATGTGTCAATAAAAGTGACAAATTCATGTCTCAGAGGAAGGGAGAGTGGCTTCTGTTAGTGTTTGTGTGCCTCTGGGGGCATGTGTCTCCTAATGAATTAGACTGCTCTCCTGTGAGAGGCTCCTATAAGAGATACACATTGCTCTAATAAAACTCAGCTGACACTAAAAAGTCCCAGTGGCTGGGAGCCTGTCAATTGGAAGTTGTGATATTAAAGGTAGGCCATGTTGTTGTGTACCTGTTATTGTAATGACCCAAGTCAAGGTAACAGAACAAATGGGCAGATGGCCTCAAGTCTTCCATTTCTAGTGAAAATTAATCTCCCAGAATTATCCCAATTCCAGGGGTCCTGAAGTCTGAGTCTAGTGTTCACCGCTCTGAATACATCACACAATGGTTAGAGGGAACATGCATTTGACTCCAGTAATAGGATTAACTACAATTTAAAAAGGTTTCGCTTCACATTGCTGATGCCACATGTTTCACTTTTTCCCGGGTACTTATTTGGATTATCCACTATCTGAACCTACCACTCATTGGCCACATATTATGAAAATTGCTTTTCTATAAATGAATAAACTTACCCTCTAACAGAGGCTCTTGTGTATGTCCTGTCTCTCTGACCTAATTTGGGGAGTCTTTTGGAGGCACAAGTCCCTTTCTCAGAGATTTTGAAGGTGCAATCCATAAATAAAGAATTTTTGGCTAACGCTTCAGCCTGATGAATGATAAAATTATTCAGCACTCTGCCTTATTTTGTTTAATTCTTCCCTAGAAACCATAAAATACACATTTACCCAGCTGACAGCAAAACTATTATTTCCTGCGAGAGAAACGGTAGCAATTTATACACTTCTAGAAAAAAAAAGAAAGAAAGTCAAAGCCCTAGAAGCGGATATATCTGGCTGATTAATGGAAAGTAAAAATACTTGGTATGACTGAAGAATGACTCCCTGTATAAATCAGTATCAGTAAAATGTGTCATTCCTGCGGTTCCGCTGTAAATGTTCTGTCTCCTTATTTCTGTAGTATGAAAAAGGCTTTTTACCTGAGAAATGAACAGGAGCAAATGCAGATTCGTTTTGCTTTTACTTGGTTTTATAGAAACTGTTAAAGGGCAAGTCACAAATTAAAGAAGTATTGCTACAGCTCTACTCACCCAAAACATAACACTTCTGCTAAAGGATCCTCCCATATCCCTTTAATAAGAGAACTGTGCTGAGCTTTGCGGAACCATCGCTTGGGTAACTATTTCTATATTTCTGTATATCAGTAAAAACGAATAAGTGAGGTTACTTACAGGGACATTACAAGGGAATACATATTTGAATGGCTACTTTCTAAGGGAATCAAGGGTACAACTACTGTATATAAGGGATACATAGATCAAAAGCTATTTCTTAGTAAAGCTAAGCATACATTCTGCCACTTTTCATGAGTCTTTGGGTGGGGTTTCCTTGCTAGAGCAACCATGGCTGATCCTACTCATGATTAAACACAAATATGCAGACACAAAGCAGAATAATATATGCCAATGACTTTTATGGAATATTTGTAAAGAAAAGAGAGATATTTAAATGTAGGCTATATTTCTCCTTTAATCCTGAACCCATGCTGTCTCATATTTTAAACACAAAGAATTCAGGTAATCAGGACCTAGGTGGCCAACCAATCAGTGCACAAACTTCAGAGCCTTAAACGTGCAAGCACACCCATCCTCACAAACAAAGGGGAGATGACATACGCCGGGCTCTGCGCTTCATTATAATTGTCACATTTTATGCTTTACCCATGGAAAAAAGTTAGAAGATTTTTTTTTTCATTTACCCACTCACATGTCTATTAGAGACTCAAAAATTGCCTCAACTCTCCGTCAGTCAGAGAAATGCAGCTAAGTATGCCTAGATTGCTAATAGGTGGTTTAATCCTGTGGGAGTAGAGCACGGATGAGCTGCAGGTTATACAAATCTCTAATATGCTAAAAGCCAGGAGCTGTGCTTCTAGCTGAGACAGTCACTCACCGGCACATTCTCTGTCTCAGAAGTTAAGTGTCCCTGCGTTGGGTATTGGCATAATCCCTATGCCATCGTAACGGACGGCAAATCCCTGGGAACATATGCCCAAATATATGTGTATACCTTATAAATTATGACAAATAGCATAATAAAATTTATTCTAATAATATCCACATCCTGCAGAAATTACTGCATAAAATTACTACAGAGCAGCACATACCCATATTAATTTTTCTCCTTTTACATATACAGAAATACAGACACATGGTGATCTACTGAAGGAGATATATATATATATATATATATATATACTCTTTGCCTCAGCATGCAGAACTTAGACAGAACTTAGTAAACAATTTAGCAGAGATGCTGTCTGCTTCCAAGTGGCAGAACGGACGCGTCCGTGCCATCCATAATACTTTTTAACATGTGCATTGAACAGTGCATATACTCACCCAGGTCCAGGTGGCAGGCAGTAGACTCTGGGGTGGCCACAGTTTATGCAGAAGGTCTGTGGACAGCACTAGTGTTCCAGTCAGAGTGGGCTGAGTATGGGAAGCAGCAGAGTACATGGACCCCGCTGTACCTGCCACTACACTGCCTCTGAGAGCTGTGCTGCAGCATAGGAGCCTGGGGATCAGAGGAATGATGTGTGTGAGAGAGAGGGGGGCATAGACAAGGGGGTGGGACAGCCACTGCCTATAACTCTGTGTCCTGCAGTCTGTACCACGACTGAAGCATCTTACTCTTATTGTTCCCACTATGCTAATCCCTAGTTGAGAGCCTTTAGCCTTACCTCATCTCCCAGCCCGATGAAATGACTACTTTAGAAAGAGGGAGGGGGGCAGCTTTCAGGGGCCAGTGACATCAACTATAGGGGCAGCATGAGAGATGGAGGGGGGTGTATGTACACTTTGCTAAGCTGATCTCATTAGGGATGAACCGGTTAACTCTCACGTGCAGCAATTAGATAATCGCCCCTAACATTCTAGCCCTTCCATTGTGGCCACTAGAGATTTTTCTTGATGACCTTTGAAGTGGGAGTCAGGAATGATTGTGATGTTTGCTCTAATTAAAAATTAAGGAGGCAAAAATCGGTATACTCATTCCGACTCATTAAAAATACAATAATAAACATGATTAACTGGCTTCTGTTATTTACATTCAGCAATTTCTAATAATTTGCAAAACAGTGACAGAGTGTCCAGGTTATAAATGAACCCGCAAAGGGAAATAACACATTGAACAGAAAGGACAAATTAAATATCGACTGCAAGCTCTTTGGGACAGGCAGGCGCATCATTTAGATATTTGATGCTGTGATCTGTCTCCTTGTTTATGATGTATTCACCATTCTTTATAGCAATTACCCATTGTATGCAGTAAGTTTTAAATCCCATAAGTCTGGACCCAAAAAAAAGGTTCCCAGGCAGTTTAGGCTGGGACTAATGTTCCCCCAAATACAGTGACTTTTTCTCTTACAAAACAAGATACTAGTTAAAACAAGATGCATAAAGTGCATGTAAACCAATATTTAAGGGTCAGGATGCTGATTTCCCCTTTTAATTTAGGTCCCCTGAACAAAAGAGACACTGTAAATATATTGTAGGATTGTTTAGCTCTCTGCTTATGGAGCTTTACACATAAAGATATACATAAATAATGACTTTTGTATTTCATGTGTATTGATTATTTGTATTTACCTTCATCTTCTCATGTAGAGCTTTCATCCATCTGCTTTTTTAGCTACTGAGAATGGAAAGGTTTGTTTCCGGAGATTGAATAGCAAATAATTACTTTTATTCAGTTACGCTGGAGCTCCCCAGACCCTGTGTGCACTTGGATTTACTGAAAGGTGTAAATATAGCAGTAGAGTGCAGAAAAAAACTGTAGCTGATCAACATATGATATTATTAAATTCATAGTTCTGGTATACCTGGCACAGTAAGGCATTACTTGCCCAGGTCTGGCACATAAGGTGTTTGAGGGGTAATAAGATAACTGCCCCACAGCTTGTTCTGGTTCTAGTAGCTATTTATCACACAAAACAGATTAGTGAATACAACCTGCAACAGGTGAATATCAATATGAGAATATATTCTAACATTTTATTTCTGAAGGCCATGATAGAAAAATAACCTATGGCGAGCTTCAGCACATACCATTTTTTCTGGCCTAATCTGTGTGGTTTGAAGTGAACTGAGAAGTCAGCTATAGGGCACTTGGGCACATAGAATAATATGTATGATTATTATTATTATATGATCTATATGGTCATTGGCCAAGCTGAATCTTATGGATTTGTTCAGTGATCTGGTTGGGCAGATTGACACAAACTAGGGATGCACTGAATCCACTATTTGGAAATCGGGGGAAATCCCAAATCCTTCATGAAAGATTCGTCCGAATGCTGAACCGAATCCTAATTTGCATATGCAATTTAGGCATGGGAAGTTGAAAACGTGGAAACATTTTTTACTTCTGTCTTTTGTGACAAAAGGTTATGCGATTTCCCTTCCCACCCCTAATTTGCATATGAAAATTAGGATCCAGATTTGGTTTGGGCAGGCACGAGGATTCGGCTGAATCCAAATCCTGCTGAAAAAGGCAGAATGCTGACCAAATCCAGAACTGAACCCTAATACAAACTGGTCATACACTTGTGCAGCTGAAGCATCTCATGGTCTTATGCCAACTGATCAAATGTTTTTGATCCAAGTGGGGCCAAGCCCAAATGGGACTTTACACAAGGTTTGGAACCTTCAGCTTTGAAACTCATATATTGGTCATTGCTTTTGCAGTATTAGAGTTTGTTGCTCATTACCTTGTCAGATCCAAGACATCTTCTCAACTCTCTACTTAAGGCTCTGTAAGGACTGGAAGGTATAAATTGGGCCCTGCAATTGCTAGGGCCAGCTGTGTTCATGGGATTAGTCATTTCTTGTTCGAATTACACCTATAACAACTATACATCTATTATTAATTTGCTCTGTATTCAGAATAAGACAGTTTTTTTTAAAAAAAAAGGTGCAATAGCTATCACTCAACAACATGTCTTTGTATTTGTACTGTGCAAATCAGCCTATAGTCATCAAAAGATTAAACTGTTAAAGGGGAAGTATAGCAAAAATGAAATAATTTAAGCTTAATAAGAAACTTTCTAAATGCAATCAATCAAAAATGTTGCATAATTTCTGAAATAATCAAGTTTATGTTCACTATTCCCTCTCAACACCTGTTTCTCTTTATTCTGTCTTCGTGCAACAGTTGGGTGTCAGATAATCATTGACAGTTAGATCAATATATCTTATAGGGGGCTTGCTGCCCTATCAGATGTATTAGAGCGCACTCAAATAACTGATTCCAGTACGGGTACGGGACCTGTTACCCGGGGGCCTGGGGTTTTCCGGATAATGGATCTTTCTGTAATTTGGATCTTCATACCTTAATTCTACCAGAATATCATGGAAACATTACATCAATGCAATGGGCTGGTTTTGCCTCCAATTATATATAATATATAGTGAATAAAGTACCCCCGCTTGTAAAATATAAGGATATTATATTATAGGATATTACCAAGGAGTTTCAAGACCATATTTTTATACAGGTCATGGAACTCCGAGGTAACTTCGAATATCCTCATATTTTGCAACTGGGGGTACTTTATTTATTATAATACACAAATTTCAGTGAGTTATGTGACAGAAATGACATCAGAACTCACTGTTTATAACTGATGACATCAGAACTCACCGTTTATAAGGATATAATTTACAGGATATTCATGGCTCTTGTGTATTATATATATATAATTATATACTTAGTTGTTATCAAGTACAAGGTACTGTTTTATTTTTACGCAAAAAAAGAAATCATTTTAAAAAGATTTATTTGAATTATTTGGATAAAATGGAGTCAATGGGAGACAGCCTTTCCGTAATTCTGAGCTTTCTAGATAACGGGTTTCCGGATAATGGATCCCATACCTGTACAAACAAAATCTAACAAAATAACTGCCTTTTGCACAAATCCTGTATGTAGAGAGACAGGATTTCTGGCAATTTTAATCGAGTGAGCTCTAATACATCTTCTAGACAAAAGAAACCCCCCCATAAGAAATATTGGATCTAACTGTCAATGAATATCTGACACCCAACTGCTGCAAGAAACAAATGCTGAGAGAGGGATAGTGAAGACACATTTGATTATTGCAGAAGTTGTTCAGAATTTTTAATTGATTGTATTTAGAAAATTTCTTATTTTAGTATATGGAAGCTTACATTTTTTATTTTCTAAATAGTTCCCCTTTAAAAAGGCATTTTTTATCAGCACGTATTAAAAATGAGGGGTTCTACACTGCAATGATTTCATTGCTTTTCAATGATAATTTTATTTAAAAATAGGCTAATGAATAGTTACCCACCATAGTTACCCACCATTGCACCTATAGCTTAAGAAAGCAAGTTACTTCTGTATAATGCCAGGTCAAACCAGCCTTTTTGGTGCTAATATTCCTTAAAAAACAGTTCTGACCTGGGGTTAATTTTTGCACCTAATACCAATCAAGGTTTTTATCTTACTGCAGAGAATGATAACTTCCAATTGTATATGCTAAAAAAAGGTAAAACATAGGTTAAACTGGGCCACAATGTGATATAGCCCTAAATATGTTGAACCATGACACTGATTTGTTGACTTGGAACAAATAATCGCAAGCAGGATTTTATAATGTGAACATTGTGGTGATACTGACACCTACACAGTCATAAAGTCATTTCATAGCCGCTTGTTTGCTGTGCTTTATAATTTTGTCTGTGCCTACTGTGAGCTCCAAATCATACCTTTATATGTCTGATCTCTGTCTCCCAAAGCACTGACTGACTGATTTATTATACCTTAGCTGTACATTGAGCTTGGGGACTTTTGGAAAATAAAGTTCAGCCGTTTAACCCTGTGGGTTCTAGGCTACGCTAAACAGCACCACATGTTGGATTCCTTCCAGCTTTTCCTTTATTTGTGGGAAACATGTGAACTAGATGCAGGGATATATGCAACCCTACACAATCAATTTAATGAGAGTCCCTAAAGTCTGTCCTTCTAAGAAGTACGGACTGCTATTTATTTTCTGTACAAGCAAAAGAGGCATAGGCTTTACGGGAGACATCTATACAGTCTGTATTTTTTAAATGGTTCCTTTTATGCTTCCAGAATACTTTGTTATTTGCAAGGTTCATGATATAGTGTAGGGATAAAAATGCTTTACTTGTGTGTTAATTCATGCACTCTGTACTCATGAAAATGCAAGTAATGGGTGTGTTTGCCATGAGAACCTTGTCTTGGGTGGCATTTTACAGGTGTAGCATACCTTTAAATCAACTTTAAAGGAACAGTTCAGTATAAAAATAAAAACTGGATAAATAGATAGGCTGTGCAAAATGAAAAATGTTCTAATATAGTTAGTTAGGCAAAATGTAATGTATAAAGGCTGGAGTGACTGGATGTGTAACATAATAGACAGAATAATACTTCCTGCTTTTCAGCTCTCTTGGTTTACACTGACTGGTTACCCTGGTTACCAGGCAGTAACCAATCAGAGACTTGAGAGGGGGGCACACGGGTCATATCTGTTGCTTTTGAATCTGAGCTGAATGCTGAGGATCAATTGCAAACTCGCTGAACAGATATGTACCATGTGGCCCCCCTTCAAGTCGCTGAAAAGCAGGAAGTAGTGTTCTGGCTATTATGTTAGACATCCAGTCACGCCAGTCTTTATACATTATATTTTTATAACTAACTATATTAGAACCTTTTTTTATTTTGCATAGCCTATCTATTTACCCAGTTTTTATTTTCACACTGAACTATTCCTTTAAAGGAAAACTATGCCCTTCAAACAAGGTAGGTCTCTATAAAAAGATATTGTATAAAACAGCTGATATGTAAAACCCTGCTTCATGTAAATAATCCATTTTCATAATAATATACTTTTTAGTAGTATGTGCCATTGGGTAATCATAAATAGAAAATTGCCATTTTAAAAAATACTCACTGTGCACACAAATACACCAAACAAACCATACATGTTAGGTCACATGAGCCAATTAACAGACAGACAGAGTTGTGTCTTTTGCTTCCACACGTCTTCCTGTTACAGCTAGGGGCAGATTTACATATGGTCGAATATCGAGGGTTAATTAACCCTCGATATTCACCTGCCAAATGTAAATCTTTCGACTTCGAAAATTGAAGTCGAAGGATTTAGCGCAAATAGTTCGATCGAACGATCAAATGAAAAATCATTCGATAGAACGAAAAATCCTTAGTTTCGAAGGATTTTAATCCATCGATCGAACGATTTTTCTTCGACCAAAAAAACACACATTAGAAAGCCTATGGGGACCTTCCCCATAGGCTAACATTGGACCTCGGTAGGTTTTAGGTGGCAAAGTAGGGGGGTCGAAGTTTTTTTAAAGAGACAGTACTTCGACTATCGAATGGTCGAAAATTCAAACTATTTTTAGTTCGAATCGTTCGATTTCGAAGGTTGAAGTAGCAAAAAAACCATTCTAAATTCGAAAGTTTTTTTATTCTATTCCTTCACTCGAGCTAAGTAAATGGGCCCCTTAGAGTTGTAGAATTTCAGGTGATCTCTGAGACAGCACACAGACCATCACAAAATGGTGGTTCAAGGCAAGAGATGTAAAAGGACAATGTTTACTTAAATATATAAACCAGTTTGGTAAGATTTTTTAATATGCCACTTAATATGATATAAACTATCTGTTGCTCAAGTGTTCATTTTAGAGTATAGTTTTCATTTAAGTACGATGTAGAGAGTGATATTCTGAGAAATTTGAGATTGGATTTAATTATTTGAGGTTTTTGAGTTATTTAGCTTTTTATTCAGCAGCTTTCCAATTTCAGCTATCTGGTCGCTAGGATCCTAATTACCCTAGCAACCATGCACTGAATTGAATATGAATAGGAGAGGACCTGAATAGACAGATGAGTGAAAAAAGTGGCAATAACAATACATCTGTAGCCTTACAGAGCATTTGTTTTCAAGATTGGGTCAGTGACCCGCATTTGAAAGCTGGAAAGAGTCAAAAGTAAAAGGCAAATAATTAAAAACTATAAAAAATAGAAGGCCAATTGAAAAGTTGCTTATAATAGGCTATTCTAGAACATACTAAAAGTTAACTTAAAAGTGAACCACCACTTAAAATAGGTATGAGCACTGGGACACCACAAAAACAACAACTATGGTAATCGTTCCTATACAAAAATAGCAACACCTCTACATAGTCCAGAATACAACACACCTACTTCCCTGCTAGACTAACAGATGCCCCTTGTACTTACCACATGTGAACTGCACATGCCGCATGGCTGATTAGAAATCAGCAAAGGTTTATTGTACAGACTTTACTTTGCAGTCATAATGTGCTTGTAAACTGGCAGCAAATCAGCCATGCAAAATGTGGATTCTCGAAATGGTCAGTCTTATAGGAATGAGGGACTAAATCTTATCCCCCTAACAGTAAAGGTGGCCATACACGGATAGATCCGCTCGTTTGGCGATGTCGCCAAACGAGCTGATCTCCCTCCGATATGCCCACCTTGAGGTGGGCAATATCGGGCAGATCCGATCGTGGGCCCTAGGGCCCAACGATCGGATCCTAGCGTTCACAAACGGACGGTCGGATCGCGGGACCGCATCAACTAACAGATGCGGCCGCGATCCGACGGGGTTTTTAAACCCATCCGATCGAGATCTGGCCGACTTTCGGCCAGATCTCGATCGGGGAAGCCCGTCGGGGGCCCCCATACACGGGCCAATAAGCTGCCGACACGGTCTGTCGGCAGCTTTTATCGGCCCGTGTATGGCCACCTTAAGACCGCATTACTTGAAGATGTACAGGATACGGCACTAGGCAGAAGTGTAAGTGATCACACAATGAGTGTCTAATAGCAGCCAATGCTCTCCTGATGATACACACATCTATCTATCTGACAGCAACGGAGTGTATAGTCAGGGCAGATTATTTTGCTTCATTCGATGTTCAGCTTTGTCTGGGGTGATTTATGTTGGTTCAACCTAATAAGAAAACATTCTTCTTCATTTGCTCACATTAGTATAATTAAGTTAATGACACCTCCTGCCGGTTGCTTGGCTCTTCCCCGCTTCTCTTATGTTCAGTGACTATCTCTGTTCTCACTTGCCTGCTGTTAGGAAAAAAAGGAGGATGACCTCTCAGGATGCTCACTCAGGTTTCCTTCCTCTAGGAGACTCAGGGGTTGCATTGTGTGATCACACTGAAAGGTTATTGGCTTCCCTTGATGACAGTTACAGGAGAAAACTTTCAGACTATCATTTCTGAGTCTTTGACTGCAGAACACAGAGCCTTTAGAATAGTCTCCTCAAGGGCCAGCTGAATTTTATGGAGAAACACAATTATAGTATCTTGTGGTTATTCCATAACACCGGGTGAAGGAGAATAAAGAGAGTTCAATTAACTAAACTTTATATAATATATTCTAGACTGTAACTATGCTGTAACCATTCAGAGGGTTGCTACTTTATGCCATGAACTCCTTTAAATTCAACCAGCTGCAATATACCTTCAGGCACTTTAACTTTTGTCATCTTAATATCCTTTCATTCTAGTAATTGTAGATGGGACTTAGCTCAACAATATCAGTTTTAAAATGGTATCCCAAAGTAACATGGCACAGCTGCCTCTTTCTGTGTAAGCCATTCTATTTATATTGATACAAGCCATATATTATTATTATTATATCTTTTATTTATAGTATTGACATATTCTGTAGGTTATACGTCATTTCTAGCAGAGCTTACAGTCCAAGGTCCCTGCATTAGTGATGTGGTCCCCCTCTGGTGCTGAAAAGTTGAGCATGGGGGGCGCAAACGAAAGCTTCCTAAAGGCAGCAGGGGTAAGGATCACCCGGTTTATACTGGGCTTTATAGCAGCCTGTCTGGTGTTTCTAAGTACAAAGACCACCAGTTGATTTATTCCATCCCCTCTAGTAAACCCTATACCTCATGCTGTATGTGGCACATAGTTGAAGAGTAAAACTTAATAACTGTTACTATAACAGGAATAAAAGGAATGATTCCTGCACTGCCCTCTCTTCCTTCTTTTTTTTACATGAAAATCATTCCCTCTCGGCTCCCAGGCAAAAACATTTTATTATTGTGGTCTCCATGTGGTTTCAATAAATATTCAACATCATTTTGTGATAACATAATGTCAAATGATCCCTGTATCTCTGCTCCCGCTGATTATTTAAAAGTAGTCTCTTCAGCATATGCACCGAGAGGCACGATTCCTACAGTGAGGCACATCTGTATACATAACAATGGCAATATTCCTGCTGGAAGTGCTTTACTATCTGTCATACATCTAGGGCTCCTCTGCTGATGTATCTGAGTTGTTATAGCTGCACTGTGTAGAGAAAAAAATCTAGTGGAAAGAATAGGCTACCTGTAATAAACAGCAATCCAGTTATTCTTTATTATCTTTCTCTTCAGCTTTTCATTGCCGTAGTGACTATAAATGATAGATTGGCTTGTTAAAGCATTATAAAAGGGGTCCTTCACCTAAAAAACTGCTTTTTTTGCCAAACGAAAGACAATTTAATTCTTAGCAACTTTCCCACATGCATTCATCTTTTTCAACAGCTTTAAAGTTATTTGTAAATGTAATTGCAGTTGAGATTAATGTTTGTTTATCCCTTTTGGATGCCTGGGACATACTTCCCGTAATTTTCCTTTCCTGGTCATCCAATCGGCAGCATAGTGCTTACCTGATTGTTAGCATTATGCTGCCAGGGATGACCAGAAAAACAATGTAACAGGAATCAAAGTCTCTTCTTGGTCCTTTAATCACTTTTAGGGCAGAGACACAAGTGGAGATTCAGGGAGATTTGTCAATCAGCGACAAATCGCCTCTTCTTCATTGTCCAATCTCCTCATGAGGAAATTCCGGCGACTATGGAAAAAGAAGCGCTCCGAGTGCCATCAGACTGGCGATATAGATTCTAGCTGGCATGAAGGCAGTTCGGGGAGATTAGTCACCCAAAGAAGAGACGATTTGTCTCTGGGCAGCTGAATCTCCCCGAATCTCCACATGTGTGTCTGCCCTTAAGCAGCTGGCTTGCTACATTGTTTCAGTAGTCAGAGCCAGGAGCCCAGAAAATGTAACAGCCAAACACACACTATTTTAAATAGAAATGAGCTTTACAAACAATGTTGAAACCATTGAAAATGTGTGAATCATGGATACTGGAAAGTTGCTTAGAACTCTTTCACTATGCAAAAATAGTTTTTGGGAGTAGGATCCTAAGCGGGAGCTGGTGTTTAGTGCACGTATACATTCTTTTATGCAAAATGCTGGAAACCTGGGATAAGGGCCCCTTTCTGTAGTCACAATAATGAGACCTTACATCCACTAAAAAATATTCAAAAATGCAAAAAAAAAAAAAGAAAAGCAATACTATTCTTAGCCTTCAATGAGGAAACCACAAACACAAAGATTACCTGACTACAGTGACCCACAGCAGATTTTAAACTTTTGAACAATAAACACTACCTGCTGCTTGGTTTCTATATACAATTAATCCTGTGTGTTTACACCTTTTATTACATTACCACTTATGGGAGATGACATGACTGTATTTCAAAGCTTTCTGGATAACAGGCTTTCTGATAATAGATCCCGTACATTTACAATGAAATATGAAACTTTTAGATCACTCAACAAATCCACAAATATTCTGTTTCAGTTCCTGCTTATGTACTGTGCCATTAACAGTAGGTACCGACACCGTTAATGTTCTGTTTTAGATGGCTGGCTATGTGTTAGTGATCACCAACAACAGAGAGTCTATGCATTCTATTTTCTTAGATGTAGTGGATGCACTAACTACTCACTAACCAATCATCAGTCAAATGTGTATAAGGAAAGTGTGCGCTTTGATAATGGAATTTTAAACTGAAAGCATTAATGTTTTTTTCCCCCTTAGCAACATGTATCCATGCAAATCAATCACGCTTTATTTCCTCTCTCTCCTCCCACTGCACATTATTTGAAATTTCTTTTAAAAAATGCAGAAAGGTAGTTCAAATGGCTCTACTTTAGATAACATTTCTCATGGGCATCCAGCATTTCCAGTAAACACAGCATGCCGCTTGCAGTATTAGTACCTCATTTTGGGGTCATAACGAGTTGCATAAATATCACTGAATATTGTTGTTTTAAGTCCATTTTCACTCTGTGCAATTCCATATGAGAAAGCTTTATTAGCATAAAAAAAAGTCTAAGCAAAACTGTTCAATTTTACAGCTAAATGTTAATAATTTGTGCCAGCAGTCTTTCTCAAGAGGGTAAAACACTCTCATAATATTAAAAATAACAAATGTAATATGTTGACTGGCTAACTAAACAGATTATCATTAGAAGTTAGATGCTTCAGCTGTAATGAAAGGACGCGAGTGTTCCAAATGCTTTGCAGTGATCATTAGGTGAATAATTTGTTAAAATAATGCAAGTAAAAATAGCAAGTAAACTGTGCAAATATCAAACACAAGAACCTCACTAAAACCTGTTTAAGAACACAAGGACCATAATCTTCTGTACCAGTCAACTACAATCTGTATGTAAATATTGAGGTTCATTAATATAATTATTCTCATATCCTACAAATTCTGCTTTGCCAGTACAGTATCAACATTGTAGTAAGAAATTCTTGCCTCCTAAGTATGTATGAATTTAATAAATGAAAACCAGAATTAGATTTTTGCTGTTGTGATTCTTAAATTCAGGTGTTTCAGTACAATCCTTTATGTAGGCGCTACTACTATGCCAGGATATGTGTCAATATATTTTACAGGAACTATGGAATGCACTATTGCTCAGGTTTGTTAAAATGTAAGATTATTTATGACTATATGACTTCGCCAACCATCTTCCACCTTCAAATTATTGGGAAGTTGACAGTAGCTGGTTGCTATGTGTTCCTGGGTAGGACATACCATTCCGTTTTATGAGACAAATCAGTTCTAGGGGCAGATGTATTAAGGGTCGAATATCGAGGGTTAATTAACCCTCGATATTCGACTGGCGAATTAAAATCCTTTGACTTCGAATATCGAAGTCGAAGGATTTTGCGCAATTCGTTCGATCGAACGATCGAAGGAATAATCGAATCGAACAATTCAAAGGATTTTAATCCATCGATCGAAGGATTATCCTTCGATCAGAAAAAACTTGGAAAGCCTATTGGGACCTTTCCCATAGGCTAACATTGACTTCGGTAGCTTTAAGGTAGCGAACTAGGGGGTCGAAGTTTTTTCTTAAAGAAACAGTACTTCGACTATCGAATGGTCTAATAGTCGACCGATTTTTAGTTCGAATCGTTTGATTCGAAGTCGAAGGTCGTAGTCGAAGGTCGAAGTAGCCAACTATTTTTCCTCTATTCCTTCACTCGAACTTAGTGAATGGGCCCCCTAGTGTTTTCATAGAAGGTCAGGTGTATTATGTGAGGTGGCTCATCCCATGCACAGTCTAGGCCACAGGCGTTTTGAATTCTAACCCCCTGTGCGGTGTAACAATTGGTCAGTGCCAGCCTTACAGCATAGCTTATACCTCAAATTCTTATTATAGTGCTCATCCTTCTAATTTATACAATGTAGTCATGTTAAATATATATCACCCTTAATGGCCCTTATTCTAGACTTTCAAGAATGTCTAATTTTGCAAAGTGGTACTCATTTTGAATATCCCCTTGACTGGACTTCTGGCTATTCCTGTATGGCTCCAGAGCAGAAGCAACGGTCCCACAGTTTTGTAACCAAATAAGATCCAACAAAAAAGGGTCCAGGTTTCTGTTATGTTAATTATCTAAATATTATAACTAAATTAAAATTTATAAAACAAAGAGTAGAAAGGCTGGTCCCCCCACAGTAATATCACCTGGGCATGAGTCAAAGTGAAATGTAAATGGGCCCCAGAGATGTCATTGTGCCAGTGCCGGCCTTTGTGACCAGTTCATGCATGTGCCATTTTGTGTTGTAGTTATTTATGGTTTGGTGAACAGATGGAGTTGACATTTGCTGACAGCAATCATTTTACAGTTTTGTGTCTCAGATGAAGTTTCCACTGACAACAGACTAGCTTTGTCCCTTTGAAACTGCAGTTCTGTGTCTGCGTGTGTTTCAGCGCAGCAGTTAAGCAGATGGTGTGGTTAATCCACAAAGACTAGTTTTCAGTCAGACAAGTAGCATGTTGTAGATATTTTATATCTGAGCCGGTCCAGCAAGTCATTGGCATAAATTATTGAGTAACATCTCCCAATAATAAAGAATGATACCACTTTCAGTCCCCTACAATGGTTCTATCTTGCAAAGCTGCTTGGCTCTACATTGGAATGCTTTTTCTGCAGGGAGAGAAAGGTTTCTGTAGAAGGTTCTGTGTGCAGGATACACAATACTTGCACCGTTTGTCTCCTTCACACCCCATGGCAGCAGTACACAGGACTAGTACCCAGATGAATACAAACTGTTCTGAGATCCAGGCCATGTTAAACTGCATTGCAGATGAATATAAACATAAATATAGCTGCATGCTCATGTCACCAGTGGGTGAGCACATTTTAGATTTATCACTCATCAATTACTATGAGCTTTCACTGTGCCTCCAGCTATAAATCTGCGGAGTATTAATATATCTGATAGGCAGCGTGAGCAGGGCAGTGATGAAACAAAATGAGGGATTGCTGGAAGATTACTGGGGGCACTTCTTGGGCAGAAAATGCTAAATTCTTATTTTTATAGCTGTTTGGAGCAAGCCTGATGCTATTCCATTTTATTCCACATTTCATTCAACAAAATTAAAACATATGAGGGGTCATTTATGAATGTAGCTGCAGTGTGCACTTTTGGGCAAAAGTCATGTTTTTTCTCACAGTGCAGCTATTTCCCATAGAATTCCAGCATAATTGTGGTACCAAGGAGGCAATGTGGCTGATGAAATTATGGCCAATGCATTAGAGAGCAAGCAGTTGTAAAAGTACTTTGATGTGAATCTGACACAGTTGCACTGAAAATTTTTGATGCTTGGGAGTTGTCACTCCCAGCACTTTTAGTTATAATCACTACTGCACCCAAGGTGTAGCTGTGCTGCATCTTTGATTCAGGAATCCGCACCTTTATGGTGGTGGTAGCTCCAGGGATCCCCTGCATTAATAGACGCACTTGCAAATGAGCCCTATTGTATTTGGGTTGATCAGCCCTAAACAGACCAAAATGACAGGCCTGGTCTAGTGATATCACATGTACAGTTAGGTCCACAAATATTTGGACACAGGACAGAAGCAGCCAAATGAATTCTGAGACATACTATCTGCTCAAATCCAGCTAAATGCAGTCAAATTGATTAGGAGGTGTTTCATAATGACCCAAAACATACAGCCAAAGCAACCCAGGAGTTTATTAAAGCAAAGAAGTGGAATATTCTTGAATGGCCAAGTCAGTCACTTGATCTGAACCCAATTGATCATGCATTTCACTTGTTGAAGACTAAACTTCGGACAGAAAGGACCACAACCAAACAGCAACTTAAAGCCGCTGCAGTAAAGGCCTGGC
Source organism: Xenopus laevis (assembly GCF_017654675.1). Taxonomy (NCBI): domain Eukaryota; kingdom Metazoa; phylum Chordata; class Amphibia; order Anura; family Pipidae; genus Xenopus; species Xenopus laevis. The sequence continues at coordinate 108,010,481 of NC_054379.1, forward strand.
AGAGCATTAAAAGGAGGAAACCCAGAATCTGGTGATGTCCATGAGTTCAAGACTTCAGGCTGTCATTGCCAGCAAAGGGTTTTCAACCAAGTATTAGAAATTAACATTTTATTTTCAGTTTTTTAATTTGTCGAATTACTTTTCAGCCCTTGAAATGAAGTGATTGTGTTAAAAAAAGGCTTTAGTTCCTCACATTTTAAAGCAATCTTTTTATTCAACCCACTGAATTAAAGCTGAAAGTCTGCAGTTCAACTGCATCTGAGTTGTTTCATTTAAAATTCATTGTGGCAATTTACAGAACCAAAATTAAAAAAAAAGTTGTCTCTGTCCAAATATTTATGGACCTAACTGTAATTACAGAATGTTACTGCGTTCCCTTATTTCCTGTGTGCATGAACTGAACTTCCAGAAATCGGCACATTGTATTTATCTAATTCTGTATCAGTCGATTCATTTGTTACTATGGTAAGATTTAGTTCTCAACATGTATTTCATATGAAAAATATTGTTTCTAAAAAATGCATCCCTTGGGAATAGAATTTGAAGTGTAACTATAGAAACATGACAGAAAGAGCAGATAGATGCATAAGGAGAACTAAACCACCATTTAGGCAAAAATCCCCACTGGCCCCCCTCTGCTGGCCCCCTCCCTGCCTCCCCCTGTTACAGCAGATTATGTGCCCCCTCTAGGAATACTGATCCGCACCTGCAGAAGAGCACAGAGGAGCTCACGGGCGTCATTTTTGTCGCTTTGGTATTCTTCGTGAAGTAAGCGGCGTATTAGCACATGCACAGTTGGAGCAATGTTCCGGTTCGTTACAACTGAATACAGAAGTGATGAAGATGTCACCCGTGAGCTCCGCTGCGCTCTTATGCATGTGTGGGTCAGTATTCCTAGAGGGGACACATAATTTGCTGTAGCACTGTGCAGGGGGGAGGCAAGTGGAGGGGGGCCAGTGGGGACTTTTGCCTAAAGGGGGTTGGTTTAGGTCTCCTTTAAGACTATGAATAATTGGGTTAACACTGCTGCACAGCTATTCAGGCGATATGATTTGAATCTAATTTGCCTACTCACTGACTACCATTTCTTCTTGTACTATGATTTCAAGATTATGTATAATGTATAATGTAGGGAAAGGGGTAGGAGCCATTTTGGTTTCAGTATTTTTAAAGGAACAGCAACATCAAAAAATGAAAGTGATTTAAAGTAAGGAATTTTAACTAAAGTCCTTGTCCAAGAGTATCACAGATGATCTGTCCGTTTTGTAAATATCATTAACCATTGTACAGTGCTGGAGGTTACATGGAACATCAGCAGATGAGGAAGTGAAGAGATGCCACTGCACTTCCAGCAGATCATTTACTATGACCCTGGGCACTTTCATTCTAAAGCACTGGTGGCCATTGTCTGGCTGTACTCTGCACCTAGCACTGGATTGGAAACAGTGTGCATAGTAAAGTATAGGGTTCTGTTTTGTCCTGCCTCTGAAGGCGCTTCCTAAGCTTTGCAGGAGGGGGAACACGTACTGTATGTGCCTTCCAGTGCCTGTGATGTCATGATACAGCTCTGCATTAAAGTACAGGGCAGTGCACATTTCTTGCGCTTTGCACCCTGATAACCCCTCTAATTTTCTGGGCTGCTGGCCTGAATAACCCCATGACACGTATGACCTCTTGTACAATATCCATCCATTCATTCATCCCACAAGTTGTTACAATAGAGAATTAGCCAGAGGCCAAAGGCAAAATATTCAGAAGCAGCAATCCACTTTTTATCATGGTTTATAACAGAAGGAATTCTGCAAGAAGCCTTATACGTGAATGTGAATTTTCCCATTTCTGTCTGCATGCTTTTTAATAATCAAGTCATAGACTCAATTCTGACAATGCATTTTAAGTGTCAAACACCTCTGTTTTTGAAACGGCTGAATGGATTTTAATTAAACTTTCTAAAAATACACCTAATAATATAGTAACTGTCATATCGGTGTGTTTTTTGTAGAGAGAGAAAATACTGTTTATTCCATAGCTGTGTGTGTGTGTGTACAAATAACGGTACTTAACTGGTGGGTTTGGTGCATTCATCTTTCCTGATGTATGACTGTAAGAAATGCACACAGTCTTCTTTGAAGAAAGAAACTCTCGTGCCTATTAGTGTTATTTGCATGGAGAGTACTACGGATCTGCATACTTTTGTTGTTTAAAATGAAGGGAAATTGAAGTACCGTATTAATGTTAACCCCTAGAGTGACTAGAAGCAAGGTTAGGGTTGCCACCTGGATGCTATTATACTGGCCTTGCTTCTAAAACTTGATGCTTGATGCCAATGCTTTACTAGTGAAAAAGGTTACAAATATAGGAAGGCTGGTATTTTTTTTGGCAAGGAACAATTTTCATATCTGTTTGGCTTTGCCAAAGGAATGGTGAAATTGTTTATTTTCCTACCTTTTCCATTCTTTTGTGCCTTTTATCCCTATTTATACTTTCATTCTGCTCCCTGTTAATTGTTACTTTTGCTTAATACCTGGATACGACAAACTTTTTTGGAAATGTTTCTCTTTTTACATAAATATTCTAATTTCTTCTTTCTATATTTCTACTGGAGAAGTTTCCAGAGTAATTTTGGAGATTTTAGGGAGAATAGGTTAAAGTATGCATTTTCTCTCCCCAAAATTAGTGTAATGTGTAATAACAAGCTGGTCCAATATAGGGCGGAAGGCAGCAGTAACATGATGTCAGATTACAAGCTAATCGGGGCTTTGTTAATAATGGTAGTAATAATAATAATATATGGAAAACAATAACTCAGTTTGACAGTGGTTCTGCTTAAACGCATGCTCATGTTCTGTATCTTCAAGATCCCCCACTGTAAGACAAGAAGTAACTGTCTCATTTACAGAATGACTTTGTACATGAAACATCTGGGGACACATCTCAGCAAGATGCTCAGCATCTGTTTTTGTGAACATGTAATATTTATCATTTAGATACTATTATTATCATGCAACGTATAACAGCAACCCATAGAATTGCATTAACCACAAACTTTTGAGAGAAGGTTCTGTTCACTGAGATTGCAAAAAAAAATACACTTTTGATTTGTTTCCATTTGTAATCTCTTCCTTAATTTGAAAAAGAATATTAAGGGAAAGTTCTGTATGAATGATTGCATTGGATTTGTTTAGAAAGAACTAAGGCTGAGCCCTTTGTCATTTCAGTTCGATATTAGTTGCTCATCAGAATGCATAATATAGGTTAGCAGAAGGGTTATTCACAAGGCTCAGCAAGACTCTCTTTGTTGTTTAACAAGGTGGAGAGAATTTATACCCAGTGAATAGGAGTAGGAACTGGATCTACTCAGCGGAGAGATGGTACCTGCCGTAATGGATTTTCCTTCAGGCATTAAATAAAAGTGGATGTTTATGAAAGAGCTGTTTGTGATGGATCAGTGTACAGACGAAATTAATTTATTCCATCAGTATTCCCATTACATTAAGGAGTTTCTGTATTAACTCTAATCTTACAGTAGGTGCTAAATCATAGTTCTTTTAAAAGGCAGTACTATATTATATGGAGTGAAGGACAATGTTTATATACTGTAACAACCCCAAGCATGGTGCTCACATTTTCTGCATGTGATCCACATTAATCCTTGCTGATAATTTAGAATCCATGTGGTGTCTTTGGCAGTCAATAGAAGATGGTTTACTCCAGTCTGTAACGGAAGTGAATACACCCCCTTTTTCTGCAATTGATGAGGATTGTGTGTGATGGGAAATGAGTACACATTGAGCATTGCTGGGATTGTCCCCTAGTCCTCTATGTAATTATATATGTGATATGACAGGTATTTCTTCAGGTTCACCATTGAACTTTTTGTCCTGAGTAACTAATAAGTGCAAAATGGCAGGAGTGTGATAGTTACATCTGACAAAAGGCATATATAGTATAATTCAAAGTAGCATTAAAGGGGTTGTTCATCTGTAAATTTTCTTATAGCGTGATGTCAAGAGTTATATTCCGAGACAATTTGCAATTGCTTTTCGTTTTTTATTGTTTGTGGTTTCAGCAATTTGGTTGCTAGGGTCCAAATTCCCCTAGCAACTATGCAATGATTTGATTTGAATTTGAAGAGACTAAAATATGAGCAGGAGAGGCCTGAATAGAAAGATGAGTAACAAAAATAGCAATATTAATACATTTGTAGCCTTACAAAGCATTTGTTTTTAGATGGGGTCAGTGACCCCCATTTGAAAGCTGGAATGAGTCAGAAGAAGAAGGCAAATAATTTAAAGTATAACTATAAAAAAAAGACAAAACAAAGGTCAATTGAAAAGTTGCTTAGAATAAGCCATTCTATAACATACCAAAAGTTAACTTAAAGATGAACCAACACTTTAAAGTAGGGATGCACCGAATCCAGGATTCGGCTCGGGATTCAGCCTTTTTCAGCAGGATTTGGATTCGGCCGAATCCTTCTGCCCGGCTGAACCGAATCCGAATCCTAACTTGCATATACAAATTAGGGGTGGAGAGGGAAATCACATGATATTTTGTCAAAAACAAGTAAAAAATGTTTTCCCTTCCCACGACTAATTTGCATATGCAAATTAGGATTTGGTTCGATATTTGGCCGAATCTTTCACGAAGGATTCGGGGGTTCGGCAGAATCCAAAATTTGGTGCATCCATACTCAAAGAGATGAAATAAATAGGTAGGCAAGAAATGAGAAAGGGTGGTGCTGGAGTGACCCAGGCTGATGGTCCATGACTGGCAGACATGAGTCGTTAACATATTTATTGTTTAACATGATTAAATGAACTATAAACATTATTTTTGTTCTCTTTATGAGGTGTATGCTCTTGTTTCTGTATTGTGGGGTATCTGGTGTGCAGCAGTTTTTGTGCCAACAGTGCAAGCTAATCTGTGCGCTTCCCACTCACATTACTTTGCTGTTGTCTTTAAAGCATCATGCTGCTTGTCCCTGTATTACAAATTGTGCTGAAGGACCCTTGTTTGTGTATAATGAGGAGAAACAGATAGAAGCAGCACTATGACTCATATATTAATGGTAGAAGATGTACAGGCTTTTAGCAAAATTACATCAGAAGCATTTAAATATGGGGCACAGAAGATTCTGTTTTAACCCTCTCCCGTCTTCACTGACTTTTATTGCAGATTAGTGGAGGCACGATATACCAATATGGTGCAAACTCATGTTATTATGATATTGGATTTTCTAAGAAGCACTATTTAATATATGTCTATGTGTATTAAGGGAAGACATGTCCTTGTCATATTATATAAATTAGTGCCAATATGTAGTGCAGACACTGGTAACTGCATAAATCTTGCTGTGGGAATAAGGGCGGGGAGAAGATTGAGATGTTACATGTAGGAACAGGGGTGTAACAAGATGCTACTGGTTCCATAGCTACATTATTACCAGTCAATACTTGCTAATCATGTACAATATCTGTATAGTGTAGCTGGACATTATCAGACTTTTCCAGGGTCAAGACTTGGTCTGGGCCCCCCTTATCTCATAACAAGGTTACAGACATGAAAAAATACTCTAGATTCAGTAATTCATAAATCATTTCAAGGATATCTAGCAGAGAAATAATGTTCACTTCAACTGACCTTGTGGCTGGGTCTCCAGGTGCATCTTGGAGAGTAAATTTTCTACAAATCCCTCCCTTACTGGCCTTCAATCTGTGTCTCCCACTTAATGATTTAGGACACCCAAGGGGACCCAGCCACACAGTTTGAAAAACACCGGTGTAACTGTTCTCTACAGCAACGCTACTAGTTAATATTCTATTAACAACCAGGGGTACATTTTTTGTTTTTTTTTAAATTACAGAACTAAATAAACAGATCCAATTCTGAGCCTTAAAACTCTTGTTTTATGTCTTATTCTCCACTGTGAAAAGAGCTACAGCAAATTATAAAGCAAAGTGGACCAACATTTGCATTCTTAAATATTTTTGAACAGCTTCATGTTATTTAAAGGACCAGTAACATCATTAAAAAAAAAAATCCTTATTATAGAACGAAAAAAAAACCACAAGGACAAATGAAACTTTTAAATCGCTAAGTGTTTATTAAGAAATAACTTAACGAAACTCCACTTGCGCTCCTCTTCAGGAAAGACGATCCATCGTGCGGCACTCGATTTCTCCTCCCTGCTTTCCTTATAGGAGATAGCCAGGGATGAGAAATCAAGCATCGCATGATGGATTGTCGCCTTTTCTGAAGAGGAGTATTTTTCTTAATAAAGACTTAGCAATTTAAAAGTTTAATTTGGCTTTGTGGGTTTTTTTCAAAAAATTATGTTACTGATCCTTTAATCAGACAGTTTCAGTAACTACTCATGCCATTACTAAGACTGTTAGCACCAACTACAGTATATCACACTGATAACACTTGAGGTCACCTATTCTTTCTAGGGTGTCTGCCTCCAGCACTATCCCTGTTACCCAATACCCATATAGGTATAATATAAATTTAAATCTCAGTAGAAACTTAGATACTCACTATCTTCTTTTGCTATTGTAGGGACCTGTAGGGTCAATTCCCCTACAGTCTGAACCACATGGTGTAAATCCCCTTTCTGTGCAGCTATAGGGTCTACCTAGAGCTTTGGGAGGGATTTGGAGCCTTGTCCCTGTGCAGCATGTCTGGCAGATACAGGAGGGTGTCACAAGGTGTTGCTGCTGCTCCACTTTTGTGTATATAGGAGATGCCATGTGCTCACAGCCATTCCTGCTTTCGCTTTCGCTGAGAGAGTGGACAGATATTTGCTGATTTTACTTCACTGAGGATAGTGGAATGCAAAGATGTAGGGGCCTGAGCCCTGGAGGCTGGGGTGCGGCAGCCCCAAGCCTGGGAGCTAGACCATGAGGGTCTGAAGCTCCTAATTGCCAAAACTGGACTTTGTGTTCTTGCGCTATGGACAGTGCTGGGAGCTATAGTTCAGCTGCTGATAAAGCAAGTGTGTGCTCGGCTAGGAGAGCTTGGAACCTTTAAGGATGCCATCACGTGGATGCATATTTCAACTCTGTGTGAGCCTCAGGTGAGTCTGCCTGGGGAGGATAGCTAAAAGGAAAAGGATCCAGCATGTCTCCTATTGTGGTACAGGCTTAGTATGTTCCTGGCACTTGGGAGCAAGCACCTTGTCCATCAGAAAAGGTATTTTGGCAGTATTGAAACCTGGGACCAAGTGTGCTCTTTTGGGAAAAGGGATTGAGACTCTTTGTCTGCAAAGGAGTGGTGCGGGACTTTGCCTGGCAGGGAGGTGCCAGGATTGGACTGTAACTGGTTCCCCATGGTAGTGGGTCATGCTATGTTAGTGCATATTTGTACTTTGACTATTTACTTTGCCTATAATCTGCACTTTCTAAGTTGATATTGTTATACAGCAAAGTGCGCATTGAATGTTTTCCTTATGGGGCAACCCACAGGTGTATTCTTGGATCTCATTAGGTGGAGGCACTGCCAAGAGAGGAACTTCCCAGTACCCTTTCACCTAACAAGGGGGACTCAGGACCCCAGTTGGTAAGGCGGCACAACCTTGGCACCAGGGGGGTCGTCAAGAGGGTGTTACACTATGTTAATACCGCATAAATTCTTGCATATTTATAATGCTTTGTAATGATTTTTTAAATGTGTGCAGCCAAGTGTAAATCATGTCTGAAAAAAAGGTTTAACATAGAAAAAGTTGTGTATGCAGCTCCTTCTACATCGGATTTTACACCATATTTTCCCACCATAAAAAGACAATTGAGACGTTGACGCCTGGAATTATTTTACTGATGGTTAAGGACTATGCCGTGTCAAGAGTGGTGTTCAAATAGTTTTCATATATTTTGACCATTATAAATTTGTGGACAATTATTTTGTAATGAGTTTGTCAAAAAGTTTCTGCTATGGACCACAAATGATGGTCTTCTATATTCTGCTAATTAGCAAAGTCAGTTCCCTTCAATTGTGAGTTTGCTTTGTGTAAACTCTTTATCTGCACACAAAGGGGACTTGAAACAAAAATGACAAAAGCTGTGTTAAGATCTACAGAGAATAGTCTAAAAGGTTAAACCTTCCTGTGACAGTTTCATTGTAAGACTTATTGCTTAAAGGGTAAATATTGCGAAAATAAAAATTTAATATGAGCTTCCTTATACTAAAGAAACTTCTGCATTCTGCAGAAAAAAAAAATTCTGCATTGTATCTGAAATAATCAAGTTTATATTCACTGTTCCTCTCTCAGCATCTGTTTCTCCCCATTCATGCAGCAGTTGGGTATCAGATGAATTATCCAATATATCTTATAGGGGGGCTCCCTTTCTTAGCAGATATATTAGAGCTCACTCAAAAAACTGATTCCAGTACAAACAAAATCTAACAAAATAACTGCCTTTTGCACAAATCCTGCATGTAGAGAGACACTGGGGGTCATTTATCAACACTGGGCAAATTTGCCCATGGGCAGTAACCCATGGCAACCAATCAGATTGCTGCATTCATTGTTCTACTTGCAGCTGGCATTAAAAAGCTAATCACTGATTGGTTGCTATAGGTAAGTGCCCATGGGCAAATTTGCCCAGTGTTGATAAATGACCCCCAGTATGTCTAGTGATTTAAATAGAGTGAGCTCTAATACATCTTCTAGGGAAAATGAGCCCCCCTATAAGATATATTGGATCATTCATCCGACACCCAACTACTGAATGAAGACAGAATGAGGAGAAACAGATGCTGAGAGAGGAATAGTGAAGATAAACGTGATTATTTCAAAAATGGTAGACAATATTTAATTGATTGTATTTAGAAAGTTTCTCATTTCAGTATCCTGAAGCGAATATATAATTTTCATTTTCTATTTTCGAGCTCTCCAACTTACACATTTTATTTCAAAGTGTTGGACTTCAACAACTTCACAAGAGAAGATACCCTCCTTTTTTGAAAGGTGGTTTAGAAATGGGGCTTCCCCTAGGGGCGCAATTTCAATTTTATATCGACTAATTAACTCGCCTGATAATTTGACAGATCTAACTTATATAAAAGCATGGGAAACTGATTTGGGAAAAAACCTATCTGAAATGGATTGAATAAACATTTGGCAAAACTTGAAAGGTTGCTCAATAAACACGGTAATTTTAGAGGCAGGAGACAAGGTGTTGTTCAGGTGGTACCTCACTCCAGCCAGGTTAGCCAAAATATATCCAGGGGCAAAGGATACTTGCTTTAGAAGCTGTTCTGCTAGGGGGGACGATGGTTCATATTTGGTGGTCCTGTCCCAAAGTAGTGCGTTTTTGGATTCAAATCTTTCATCTAATTTTTTCAATTTTACATATTAACTTAAGGAGAGACCCATTTGTGGCCCTATTGGGTACTATTCCAGATTCGGTTTCTAAGACCCAGAAGAAATTGATAAACCATATTTTTTCGGCTGCTCGTCAGGTTATAGCAAAATCCTGGAAATCCTCATTCGTTAATTATAACTTGGTAAAAGTTAAGTTAGATTGGATATTTTGTAATGAAAAATTGACCAGTGTACTCAATGATCAACACCACAACTTTTTAAAGGTATGGCAGCCTTGGTTGGAGTACTGATATCAAGGGGGCTTCCCACAACACCTTGTATCTTTATAAAATAATTGTGTTCTTTACGATTAGACATTTATTTCATGGTAAAAACGATACTAGAACGCGGGTTGAAATGAGCAATGAAAGAAGACATTTAAAGAAGTTGTTTGTTTTGTTTTATTTATTTTTGTTTTAATTATGTTTAATTTACGGTGATGCATAATGCGATATCAATGTCATTGGTACGATGTATTCATTGCAATACTATGTAAGTGAATGTAATAGATGTAATGCATATAAGTGTGTAATAGAAATTTACCTCTCGCTTAAACTGTATAACTATTTGCGGATTGTACTGTAAAGAATACATGATGTGCAAAATCTTGTTTTTTTTTTAAAAAAGAAATAAAAATTATTTATAGAAAAAATTTTTCATTTTCATGATAGTTCCCCTTTAATAATCAGTGTAACCAATTATATGCATTACAAAATGCCATTGGTTCATCTGTTCGGGATTCTGGAGACCTCAGTGGCAAATCCCTGTATCTCACACAAAAAGCAACCTGTCTGTTAGTCATCTGTCTGTCAGGGTTCATTTATGCTACAGTCCCAGATTTTAAAATCAATACCTTATCATGTTGTGTACAATATAATTCATCATGTGAAACCATTGGTAGAAGAATAGAATATTTGCCACACAATGCTGGATATTGAGTGTTTCATGGATGCAAATGAACAAAACAGTATCCTTTTAATTAAAGAAAATGATTTTTTTCCTAATGTGTTTGAAGTTCAGTGAATTAAAACCAATTTCACTTTAAAAACCTGTCCCTGAGACTTGGCGCTGCTTTATTCAAAATGTTTTTTCTTTGCATTCAAACTAGTTATTAGGCGTGGAAACTAGCTTAAAGGTGCTACTGTATCCTTTACTATCTCACATTTAAATTGTCTCCCCCACTCAGTCTAATAATGCTGCAGTATTTATAATAACTCCCTCTACTTCTTAAATGTGGTGGCCTTTCAGTGGCCATCATTAGCTCTGCCTTCAATCTCTCCATAGCAGGAGCAACTAGGGACATTTTCTAGCCAGAAGAGGGGGAAACCTGATTTGTGCCCCTAGTCCCTCTCAATATCTGCATTTCTAGGAGTGTAGAGAGTGCTTTTGTGGTCTCTTAGGCGTTTGGTACACTTGCAATTTTCTCCTACCGCACAGAAACCCACGGAAGAGAAAAGGCCCATCTGTTGTCTTCCACTCTTTGTGCACTGAAAGACATGATTGATATCCACCTGTCAGGGTACAAATAGAATAGATTTGGGTACACAAATACATATTTCCATGTTTTTGTGCCGAAGTCTGCTCTGTGTGTGCCCTGACACAAGGAATTCTCCTTGAAAAAGCGCACATGCACAAAATGCGTAGGAGCTGTTGTGACTTTTCCTTTTGTTTGTCCCTCTGCACTATCCATACTCTGGACACCATTTTATTTATACAAAGTAGTGACCCAATTTTGATGTGATTAGCTTGATGTTAGTCTGCTGAACCCACATGCTAATATTGTGATTTCTAAAGGGGTGGTTAACCTTTAATTTAACTTTAAGTATATTATAGAAAGGTCAATTCTAAGCAGGTTTTTAATTAGTCTTGTTTATTTATTTTTACAGTTTTAATAATTTTCATACTTCTTCTGACACTTTCCAGCTTTCAAAGGTGGTCACTAACCCTGTCAAAAAAACCAAAACAAATGCTCTGTAAGGCTACAAATGTATTGCTATTGCTACTTTTTATTACTCCTCTTTCTTCTCAAGCCCTCTCCTCTTCATATTTAATTCTCATATAAATGAATGCATGGTTATTAGGGTAATTTGGGTACTTTGGATCCTAGCAACCTGATTGCTGAAGTTACAAAATGGAGAAGAGCTGCTGAATAAAAAGCTAAATAACTCAAAAACCACAAATAATAAAAAATGAAAACCAATTGCAAATTGTCACAGAATATCTACATCATATCTCTCTTTACATCATACTAAAATGTGCCCAAAGGTGAACAACCCCTTTAATATATTAATAAATATGTGAATATTTTAATTAAACTTTGCACAAATAAAGGAGAGGGGACAGGGGTGATGAACGGCAGTGGGCCTAAGGGCGCCCACTATGTAAATCTGGCCCTGCTGGCTGCTCCAAGCCCAGAATAATTCACGAAAGGAGAGAAAGGCACATGAACTTTTCTGTGGGATATTGCCCTACATCACTTGTTGTGAAATAGAAAATAAGAGCAAACACATTTGGGGATGTCCCCAGGTGCAAAGTTAAGCTTATTTAGAGACCTCAGAGGAGCTTTCTTTCCCTTGAGCAATAGTAGTGACTAATATATTCATATATCTTTCCTAAACTTTCCACCAAGCATCAAATGTCAAATAGCCACATTGCATTACAAAATGTGCAATATATTGCCAAGATAAACAACAAGAGGTCAGCTGTGAGGTTATCTCTCCCCCCCCAAAAAGAAACATTGGTGCTGGATGTTTTAATCATAACACTGATGAGCCATGCACCATGGAGAAGATTGCATGACATCGGTGCATGTTCTAGTCACTGCTTTCGTCGTGCTGTTGCAAATTTGTCTTTCTCATTACAGACATATTGTCTCGCAGAACCTTTTCTCACAATATAAAACATAATAAGAATAGAATCAGTCTTATGCTATAATAACTGTAAGCTATAAAAATTTGAGCTCAAAACAATTAATCAAAATAAATACAGACCATAAGATATAAAGAGGCCCCAGACACTAGTTCAGTTTTAGACCAAATTATGTATATTTCAGATGTAGTAACTTGTATCTCTCCTGTGAGATATTTTTCTGTGTATACAGGTATGGAACCTGTTATCCAGATTGCTCAGGACCAAGAATAAACAGATGGTGAGGGATAGGACTATGACTGGGAAATCAAAATATCGGCATGACAGAAGAGAAATATTGGCTTTTGCTTCACAATATAGTTCAGCAAGTTCTAAGTTTAAATCTATATTGGATAAACACTGGCATTTATTAAGAGAAGCATATCCTTCTATTCCTGTATTTCAACAAGGATCTATGATGTCATACCATAAAGGTGTAACTATCTATTGATACATATGCTTCTTGAGATGTATTCGTAACTATGGATAATTGATAGCAACTAAAGGGCGGAGAAATGTGTCCACTTACGTGCTGGTCCGTCTCTGACAAGAGGACGCATCATCACAGTGATCCGGCGCGTCTCTTCCGCTGGAATGGAAGACAAACTGAAGCATGGAGTCTTTGGCGTTTCTGCACATGTAACACGCTAACATGTTGCAATAACATCAGGACTCTGTGCAGATAAGTTAACAACTTTGTTTCTAATGGAATTTTTTTCCTATTATTCTCTTTGAATTTTATACAAGCAAATAAAGGCTATGTTTTAAGTAAGGAGTGCGATCTGGTTGGACGATTTTAAGTGCAGGGTAGGATGCAAACTGAAATTAGAACAATCTGCCATATTTTCTGCACTTTGCAACCTGCTGTAGGGCAGGATATGAATACAGGTATGGGATCCGTTATCTGGAAACCCAGAAAACTCAGAATTATGGGATGGCCATCTCCCGTAGACGCCATTTTATCCAAATAATAAAATAGTAATAGTTAGTAATTATTAGTAATAATAAAATAGTACCTTGTACTTGATCCAAACTAGGATATAATTATGGAAGCAAAAACCAGTCTGTTTATTTAATGCTTCTATAGCGCTATAGTAAATTGCCAGTACAGGTATAGAATCCCTTATCCGGAAACCCGATATCCAGAAAGCTCCGAATTACAGAATGGCTGTCTCCCATAGACTCCATTTTATCCAAATAATCCAAATTCTTAAAAATGATTTCCTTTTTCTCTGTAATAATAAAACAGTAGCTTGTACTTGATCCCAACTAAGATATAATTAATCCTTATTGGAAGCAAAACCAGCCTATGGGGTTTATTTAATGCTTAAATGAATTTCTAGTAGACATAAGGCATGAAGACCCAAATTACGGAAAGATCCGTTATCCGGAAAACCCCAGGTCCCGAGCATTCTGGATAACACGTTCCATACCTGTACTGTGGTCAATTCCAGCGACTTTCATGTGGTGTGAAACCACAAATGAGACCCTCTTCACTCAGGGTAAGCCCTCGCAGCGGGGTGGAGGCAGGGTGTAGTGTACCTGTAACTGTGTGCCAATGCACAAGAATTGGGCACCAGAGGTTCTTTGATGCTTAACCAAGAAAAGTATTTATTTAACATAGCACATATCCACAATGGAGCTTAGAACACAGATAGCACAAAGGTAGCATATACTCACAGTACCAGTATGGGCTGAATCCCTGCAGGCCAGGGACACATCAGCAGAGAGTTTGCAGCTTGTGAGGGGTATTGCCCAGTTTTCAGGATCTCCTTAAGTGGCATCTAGGGGAATTCCTATCATCCCTAGTCCCTACTCTGGGTCAGTAATACCCTGGGATCTTAATCCCTCTAATAAACTCGTCAGAGCCTTGAGCTGCTCAACTAAATAACCTCTCTATCACTCCTAGAGTGACCTATAAAAGAATATGCTATCACTTTACTAGGGCCACTGGTCCTAGGATCACACTACTCATTCCCTTCCAGCTTGCTTGGTTGGGCTAAAGTAATGGACCCAGACCGCATGGTTTCCAAGACCTTTATACTACTGCACAGTGCCATCTAGTGTACACTGTGAGAACTACAGGTGTTACATAAGCACAAAGTCCCCATCAGGACCCACTTATGCGTCCATATTACTAGGGATGTGCCTGTCAATAATGTGTAACGGGTGTCTACATTTTCACATCCCTACACTTCAATGATTTTCTAGTAGACTTAAGGTATGAAGATGTGTTGCTAGGGCTATTACACCAGAGTTCGACTGGCCAAAATGCTTGCAAGAGGCTAACATACTACAGTTTGGTCACAAACTATACAAATTGTAAAAATGATTTGTGTAAACATAACCCTGCTACTTTCTCTCTAACGATTACATAAATATATACTTTGATAGTTTTGCTACACCACATAATTTTCCTCTGTAAGGGCTATAATACTGTATAAGAAAAAAATTTCCAAGTGCATAAAAATGTTCATTTTCAGTGAAACGGCAGAACATCAGAGATTGGAGGAGTTTAAACATTCAGAAAAATAATGGTATAGTTCTTAGTTCTGTCATGTCTATTCTTGGAGCAGCCAGAAACACTCCACTCGCCTCCTTCATCACACACATAACAGGCTCTTTAGCAAGATTTACAGTAGTTATCACCTGTGCAAATAATGGATGTAATGTCACCCTAACACGCAGTCGCCATAAGGGCATATGCAGTTAGTAATTCCCTGTCCTTTATTTTTGATTGTTAAAATAATGGACTCCACAGTCCCTGTTCACCGGCTGGTTTTGGGAATGGTTTGAAATATCAAACAAGCAGATCATTCACAAAAGACAAGCTTCAAAGCCATAATGCCATTTTGTTCTCAAAGAAGTTGCTGGCCTGAGAATAAAGTTTAGTACCGAGAGATCTGGCACATTCTTTATATTTTATTAAGTGAGGTACTCTTTTTTTTCTTAAACAATTGCCATTCTCTTTGACAAAATTCTTCTATGTTCTTCCTACTCTCTCACATTGTGCTGGCTTCTTTCTCTTAATTACAGTACCTGATTATAGTAGAGAGAGAGAGATCTGCAGGAAGAGGTGTAGTCCAGCAACATTTAAGTAGCCATAGCTTGCAATTTTGTTTATGTATTCTTTTACACAAATAAGCATGATTTTGGAGCTACCTACAGTAACTTTTGTGAAAGAGAAAGAAATAGTGAGAAGAGAATATAAGGGAGGGAAATTGTGATGGTAAGATCATTTATAAACTTACCAACAGCAACAGTGTGGATCAACTGCACCCTGGCATACGAATGTGACACAAAACTACTTTCTGCCAAATATCAAGGTGTCCATCTTTTCTTCAAGTAACATTGCATTGCTTACATCTCACCTATAATACTTGCTCCTCTTATCCATACACACCAAGACAAATACTTGTGAACAGAAGATTTGCTGTGTGCTAATAATGTGGGGGTTGACCTGAAACCCACAGTGACCTGCGGGTTCATGTAGAAATTTGGCCAACTTCTGTGGGTTAGGTTTGAGTACGAGTCAGACAGGGGAAGTACACTTCTCCACTGCTCCCAAAGATTCCCTGTCTTGGAACCAGAAGTGCACACAGAAGTAGCCTACAGAAGAAGAAGGTATGGGTTTGGAGCGGGTCCTACAATTGCAACATTTTGCAGGTTAGGGTCGGATGTAGGTTGCATATTTTCCTGAACCGCACATCATTACTGTGTGCATATTGTATGTCAATCTGGAAAATGGTTTTGGTAGATCAAGCTCTCATATGGAAATGTAACCACCAAATGGCTTACAGCAGCAGAACATCCTCCTATGCATAACTAACCAATTGTACTCAAAGATGAGCAATTGTATATTTGGAAGCTATGTTTGTGTATTTAGACAATCAGTAATAATTTATTGAAAGAGTTGGGTATATTCATTGCCACAATTCAGCAAAAGTTTAGCAGTCACAAATACAATTCCTTGGCCCATTACCACTTGGGTCCCTAGGTTGTTGGATATCCCCCACTCTAACTCCAATCACATGCCTCAGTGGAGCTTTAGACTGCTCATTAATTAAGCCTAATTATTCTGTATACCTGCAGTGCCTCACTGTAGTATGTAAACTTAATGCTGACTATAGGTTTTAAGGTATGTATGCCTCTGGACAAACATGCTCCCCTTATCATTACAGGAGGAAAGAAGAAGAAGAAGACTGATTATAACTGGCTACCTGCTTTTAATATCCTTCAAAGTGTAGGGATGTGTAAAATAGCCACCCCTAGTATTATGTGCAGGCAGTACCTCCAGTGTTATAGACACCTAGCTGGGTCCTAGAATACAGTTGGGAGGGGTACTGTTTGCTCTTCCTGCTTTAAGCTATGCCCCTTTGCTGTTTCCCACAGTGACCATCAGATGGCACTGTGCTAGAGTATAAAAGGCTCTGAAGCCATGCTTTCAGGGTCCATCTTGTGCTGGCTCTAGCCTGTGCAGGAGGCAGAGCTCGAGTGGAACCTAGACAGGTCAGGTCTAGTAAGAATAGGCTACTCACCCTTATAGATCACTCTAGGAGTGACAGTCAGTTAGATTATTTAGCTGAGCAGCTTGAGGCTCCTACGAGGATTGTAGTGGGATTAAGATCCCAGGGTACTCATTGCCCAGAAGTAGCTACTAAGTGTACAGACCTAGGGTAGATATATTCCCCTCAGGTTCCACTTAGGGAAAAGGCTGAAAGCTGGGTGTACCTCCTCAAAGCTGCATGTATTGTTCCTATCTCTGAGGAGAATCATACTGACCAAAGGTGTTGTGAGTACTGCCTATTCAATGTACTGTATGAACCTGCAATGTTCTGATTTATGTACACTCCACTGAGGATTGTATATTGTGCTCAATAAATCTGTTCTATGGTTAAGTTATAAGAACCACTGGCGCCCAATTCTTTGCACCCTGAATACAGTTATAGTTGCATTACACCCTGCTTCCACATCGCTGCGAAGGCTCACTCCCTAAGGTTTTAAGGTCTCATCTGGAGCATATGTACTGGGAGTGAAGCTTAAAATAGAGTAAGGTGCACTCAATTTACTATAGGCGCTACAAAAGTCTTTCCCTAAAATGTAATAAAAGTCTGAGCAAGTTACCAGGGGCAGCAAAAAGCCGCTCCTGGTAACTTTAAGAGTCGAATTTCCGCTGGGGGGCAAGGAAGGGGCGTTATTGCCGGAGCCACCTCAAGCACTATGGCACTAAGTTGGCCCAGGAGCAGCAACCCATAACAACTAATAAGATCTTTGCTTTTAAACAGGTGACTATTGGTTGATATGGGTTACAGCTCCTAAGCAAACCACATCCCTTACACGCATCTATTAGGAAATGAACAAAGAGGGTCAATATACTGTAAGTGCATGAGCGCCACTGCCCACTTTTGTTTAAGTGCCAGTTATGTGGCATTTCAAAACCTACCTCTATGTATTGGTGGTTTTCTGGATATTGTGTGTGTTTGGGATTTTTTATGCTAGAAATAATGCGTGACCTGTATATTACACTCCATAATCAATTTTAGCTGACAGAACTGATTTTGTAGGAACTAGCTTGGGGAGCACATGCATGGCTATAGAAGGTAAGCAAAAAGTAAAATAAAAATATATTATTTGTAAATAACTATAGGATTGTAGGTATCAGAGAGGAAGCTAAGTGAAAGAAGATAGTTATCAGCTGTTTTACATATATCCTTTCCCTGTTGTGCTAAAATAAATACATTTATTTTCTTTCTCGGTTACTATATACGAGGTAAAGCCAGGACCACACACGAGCATCATCAGGAAGGAAAGATAATTTGTTCCACGTTGAGAAGCTGCTGGAGAATTTTTTTGTGTAATTAGGGGCACATAATACCTTCCAAATTAAAATGTAATCAACCAGTTTGTCTTTCCCAGTCAGGGGTCTGAAGCTGGAGAACACAAGGCAAAGAACCAATGCAATGCCCATAGCAGATACAATATGTTGCAAATGGGTTTGAAGTCTTTGAGTTAATTATATATACAACTTTTTCTTAATTTTCACCTCTACAGACTCTCAAAACTCCTAAAGATTTTTTTCCTCTTTTTTTGCTATGCTGGTGAAAAAAAATAAAAACAAGGGCTTTCTTGTTGCCACATTATTCTCTAACCCCAATAGTGGTCATTCTGATTGTAATATGAATATGGAACATTTAATGTTTATGCCCATGACTAAGCCCATGACTCAACAGCCTGAGAGGTGTGAATGCGTAGGGTGGATGGAGATGAAGCTATATTTTTAACTTTTCTACAAATAAATTTATTTTTTAACTGAATATTTCTGGTCTTGTGGATCCGTTTGAGTGCCGGTCAGCCCTGCTTCCTTATCTTAGGCCAAACTTATCTGAAATCATATAATGCTTTAGACCATGATGTCACGAGAAGCATAGCTACTGATCTCATAGGTTATATAAACAGATTTACCCCAAGGTTCTACTACTACCTGCCACCATGTTGGTTTGAGTGACAATATAGGACCATTATTAGCAGATTTTCCTTCTGAATTGTGCTTAATACATGAAAATCTATGATGGAATAGTTTTATAGTATTTCCCTGGCCAGGCTTTATATAGTATTTCCCTGGCCAGGCCCCTGATATAACGGATACCATTTAAATACCTATTTGGTTGCTCATACCCATAGTGACGTAACATGCATCTTGGATTCAAAACAGCCATCCAGCTCAGTGCACTTCAAGTCCTCCAGGCCCACTCATCACAGGTATAATAGTTTATTTCTAAACTATAAAATAAGATAATATACCATTTACTCAAAAACATTAGATGTGACCTTGGAATAATATGACCTATATAATGGTACTTGTCATGCCTCTACAGTTTAAGGTGATTTCTGATGTCTTTATATTGATCGAGAGGTACATAACCCCTAAATTACTTTTTATACATAAACAGAAAGAGAGCCGTTCATTGCCCTTTTTACATCTAGCAGAACACACAATATTTTTGAACGTGTACATCGTATGGTATGTATTACCTGCAGGCTCAACTAGACATTTCTGCTAATGTGTCTGCAGATATATAGATGGATATTTGGAATATGAGTGACTCAGTGTTCTGTTTATGTTTATTTTTGTTTACACATATCCCAGTGTACAGGAGCCACCAATCTGGCATTTCTCTAGTCTAGACAGAATTACGAATCAATATATTATTTATATCATTATGGAGCAATGGTGTTTGGATGTGTTGTACTTTGGATGGAAATGACGTTATTCTTTTATGTCATGCCTTTTCTACAGTTTTATGTTACCATTAACCATAATTTATAATTTCTAGAGGTTACACCCCTTATAAGCTGATGATCGGGTCTCTAATATGAAATCTGTTGCTTTCTTTCCCAGCATTCTCCAGTGGAAGACCAACAGTATTAGATGTTGATTCACTGCATTAATAAGCCTCTGTCAGGGTGAATAAAGCCCCATAGATCTGTCTGATCAGGATAGAACCAACTTGGGAATACATGTGTGGCATTTGCCTATAGTGTTTAATGTGATTAACCCACAGAAATGCCTCGTGTGACACAGTCATGTACTATCATATACTCCCACATTCTGCAGCATGGTAAATACACAAGTGACTCCATCAATAGGACATAAATAAAAATCACAGAGAAGGTCTATTTACTAATAAATTACAGCTCTAAAATGTATTCTGGCTAATGGGACGTGCTGTTCTTCTGGAAATTAACCAGAAGACGCCAATTTTATACTTTTGCTTACAAGCTTTTTGACCTATGAAGGAGTTAAAGGAACAGTAACACCAAAAAAGTAAGTGTTTTAAAGTAATGAAAATATCATGTACTGTTGCCCTGCACTGGTAAAACTGTTTGCTTCAGAAACACTACTATAGTTCATATAAACAAGCTGCTGTGGAGCAATGGTGGAAATTGAAAAATGGCTATATGGCACAGGTTAACGAATGGATAACAGATAACACCATTAGACAGACAGAGCTTATTTGCTATCTGCTGTTTAACTTGAGATTTTTCTCCTTTGAATAGCTGCTCCCATTGCTACACAGCAGCTTATTTATATAAACAATAGTAGTGTTTCTTAAGCAAACACAGAAGTTTTACCAGTGCAGGGCAACACTGCATTATATTTTTATTACTTTAAAACACTTATTTTTTGACGTTACTGTTCCTTTAAATTCCTCCTTCTTGCAAATTCTCTGGGTAGCAGCAATTATGTAAAATGCCCAAATCTGAAGCATCAAAGCTTCTCTGTGAAGTTGAATTTGCTTTAAATTTAGGACAGGAAATATATAATGAAGCGGCATAGACATTTATGCGTTATATTTTCCTCCTTTTTTTAGCCTAATTTATTTTAATGTATCAGATAAATTTGACATCTAAACAGTGACATCCAGTCATACGCAGGCATTAAAGGGTACTTTCACTTTGTCAATCTTGCAGTGTCTCGTCATTTCAGGTTTTATATGTCTTTTTACTGTTACCAAACATTGCATCTTGCCACGCAATGGGTTTATCCTCCCCTTTAACATAAGTAAAGAAAGATACTGCTGAGCACCACTTAGCACTTTTACTCTGAAAATACGGTTCGTCTCACTTCTTCATCCTACCTAAGATACTGGACTTAAACCTCTGCCATAATTGGTATAGTGATTAGACAAGAACAGGTGGCAGGGTTACTAAAGGGCGAAGTGGCTAACGCTAGCGACTTTTTGACAGCGTTGCCATCCGCAGTGTCACCACCGATTTACGGGCGCAGTCGCCAATTCGATAGCGAAAGAGACTGGCGATAGCAGTCATTCGCACTCTATCGGCAGGCGACTTTTCGCTATGGTGAACGGAAGCTACTTTGCAAATTCACTAAAATGCGGATTTTACTGAACGTTACCTCTTTCACCAGAGTTGCCTTCGCCGCCTCAGACCAGGCGAAGTGCATTAAAGTAGCTAGATCTTCCTCAATCTTCTGTCACTTACATTATATTATGTGAGCCGAAAATGCATCAAAGTCCAAAAAACGCTGGTGTCTTTTTCTTTTTTCAGCCTGCAATAGACCTAACTTGAACTTTTTTTGGGTAACCGGTTTTCCCCATACATTTGCAAACATATGGAACATTAATTTTACAGTGGGCACATGTAAAGGGCATTAGAATAGCTCTATTGTCTTTATTAAGGTTCCCTGGACATGTGTTTTTAAAAGTGTAATTTGTAAGTATATGCACCAACATTTAACATAAAGACGTCCATACAACTTTAAATTTCCTGCCCTATGCAAATTGACCAGAGCCCTAGTGAAGTTTCGCTAGGCACAAATGAACGTCTTCACCATCAATGGTTGCATTGACGCAGTAACATGGTTGTAACCCTATTTAACGAAAGGTCGCTAGCATTTGGCGCCCACGACGAAACTCCGCATTTAAGTAAATTAGCATAGTCTGAGCACATTTGCTCCTGGCGAACTGTATCGATGGGTGCAAAGCAGTCGCTGGCAACAATGCGCCCTTTAATAATTCTACCCCCAGGAGTCTAGAACATTGTGAGACAGCTAGAACGTATCCATACAAACTGTGAATAGCCACATCCTGAACAATGACAGTGGGGCTCATTTATTAACACTGGACAGATTTACCTTAGCAAACAATCTACAGTTCTCTGTGGGTTTTCCACTGAATGTAGAAAATGAAAGCACATCTCTGGCTGCCATAGATTACTTCCCTAGCAGAGATTACCCAATGTTGCTAAAATAGTCCAAATTGACTTAAGGGGCTGAATCAATCAGCAATTACATTTGAACTCTGTACTATAAATTAGAAAACCAAAAACAAATGCCTAAATGGTTGCCATGGGTTATCACACTACAGAAAATCATCCAGTGTTCATAATGAGCATACACAGTTAAAACTAGATTTTTTGGTATTTTGTATTTGCAAATGGTCAAGCTTCAGGGCTTATAGTAGATCTACTTAGACATGTATAATCCTTATTTCATAATATAAAGAAGACAACAAGAACAGTGGGAATTCCTGAACAATGAGATATCTATAGCAACCACTGAAACACAAAGTCATTTTTTATGTTATTAATTTATTATACTCGCAGCATAGACCTTAATTATCTTTCCCTTATGTTTAATCTGGTAGTGAAATACAAATATCATTACTATCACTAAGCAGGGTGTTAAAGCTTAATAAAGAGCTGGCCCAACATATCAGGATCTTTTTCTTACACCTGATGACGGCAGGCGGGAGCTATTCTGCTCTTAATTGACAGCTAGTGACATCCTATTAATCCTGTTCATGATTCTCATTTTAATACAGGGATCTGGGGGAAAAGCTGGAGGTAAAGCTTTCATTTCAGAAAAATACGTTTCCTCTATCTGCTCTCTTATTACTTCTCTCCAAGGTGACCCCCAAAAAATATGATCAAGATAATTACAAAGCAAAGCTTGCGAGCCAAGTGTTTAAGTGCTCCAGACGCTTGATGGAAGGAGATATTAATAGATTCTCAGGGAAGGTTCAGCCAAGATGCAACAGCCAATTATGACAATTTTTTGGGGGTTATTTTTTTTTTATTCTAGTTTTCCTCCATTTGTTACCAAAAAACAAATGTGGTGTTGTTAGAACAAAATGGTCAAGATAACTAGTTACATAAAGTAAAAAAAATGATTTCAGAGCTTTTGTGCTGCATGCAAATAGCTATGTGTGGCTGAACCATGTGCATACTTAGGAATACTATTGGAAACATACAAACAAGTTACTGAACTACAACCAGCATACGTGTGCAGGGCAGAAAGCCTCAACTAAACATTACCCTTATTGTAATAATTACAGGATTCGTGTGCTACTTTTATTCCTGTGCCTCTTACGATATGCATACATAGCTTTTCTTCCACCAGCAGTTTTTGGCCTTCAAGAAAAAGATACATAATTATCTACCATATCTCCCACCAGGCCTGGACTGGGATTCAAACAGGTCCTGGAAGCACAAAAGTCCAAACAGCCCCTCTATCAGCCCACTAAATAGTGACCTTTCTATGGCATTTTACTAACATTAGACACGGAGAGATCCGCTCGTTTAGCGATGTCGCCAAACGAGCGGATCTCTCACCGATATGCCCACCTTGAGGTGGGCAATATCGGTCTGATCCGATCGTGGGCCCTAGGGCCCAATGATCGGATCCTAACGAATGGGAACGAACAGATGCGGCCGCGATCCAACGGGTTTTTTTGTCCCGTCCGATCAAGATCTGGCCGACTTTCGGCCAGATCTCGATCGGGGAAGCCCGTCGGGGGCCCCCCATACACGGGCCAATAAGCTGCCGACTCGGTCTGTCGGCAGCTTTTATCGGCCCGTGTATTGGCCACCTTTAGAGTCCCTTGCTTTCCTAGACTTACTTTCCCGGATCCTCCAGTGTGGCTTTCATCTTTTGAGTCTAAACCAAATGTATGTACTCCAAAAAACCTGCAGAAAGATGACTATAATAAAAATGGAAGGCAAAGGGGATTCTAGTTCTAGGGTATATAGGGCGGCTGGCTATGGATAAATGAGCTATTAGCATGAGACAATGTTTAATTAGGACTTCTGTTACCATTTAGTGGATTTTATTTTATTAGCAGTGTCCTTGGTTCTCAGAATATATCTTACTGGGCCAGATGAAGATATTAAATAAATTTGAATGTAACGTGGCCAAAAGTTAGGCCCCCCCCAAGTGATCTCATTTACTTACCTGAAACTCCAGGCTGGTGCTCCTATCTGCAGAAAACTGCACTGATCCTCACTTGAAAGCTGGAAAGAGTCAGAAGAAGAAAAACTATAATAAATGAAGACCAAAAGAAAAGTTGCTTAGAATTGGCCATTCTATAACTTACTAAAAGTTAACTTGAAGGTGAACCACCCCTTTAATGAAGCCATGAGCAGGATAGGCAAATACTGGTACTCAAGTCCAGCTGTTGCAGATTATCCCAGAATCCTTCGTTCCACCCAGACAGGCAACAGGACACTGGGAATTTCAATTCTGCATCAGCTGGAGGTCTGAAGGTAACCGGAACAGCTACATATACAGTGATCTGGATGGCATGTGTTGCAATTATTGCTAATGACAAAAATAATTTTATGGGATGCTTATAGTAATACGTTATAATATGCATTTGGCTTGCTATTTCTTCTTAGGCAATTCCCCACAGCTTCTCCAATATTTGTTGCTATGCTTATCTGTTTAATGTTTAGCTGTCTGGTTGCAGTAGCTCATTTCTTTGTGCTAAAGGTTTATAGCCCTGATGTTTAGGTCCGGGTTGTCAGACACAAAAGCGCAGGCTGGGTTTAATCTCTCTTGGCAACATTTCTTTTTACCTGAGCAATTTCAGGTGCGGTTGGGGAGCCGTTTTCCTGTCTTGGATTTTATATGCCCACTTCTTACCGTCAGTGCTCCCAGTGGTTTCATTCCTACAAGGACAGAGCAAGGGTGAGCTGCTTGCAAGGGAGACTGAACTCTCACAAAGTCAGATTGAAAAAAAATATATTTACTTATGCATTAAGTAGTTAATTGTCCCTACAGCTTACACTTATATTGTCAGCAGGTGAACCACCAACACAATTGCCGGACTTCATAACTCCTTCATATACAAGATATAAGTGTGAAAGAATACTATATATATATATATATATATATATATATATATATATATATATATATATATATATATATATATATATATATATATATATATATATATATATATATATATTGCATTTGAAGATCCCTTGTGTCATTTTTCTTTTTTATGGAGTTTCCATTGTAGTGTTTTAATGGCTGGTCTCTTGGTACAGAGCATTTTCCTGAATTTATAACATAGCTGGGCCTGTCAAGTCCAGTCAGCATGAACACTCTGTTCTGATGTGAGTTCTGTCAGGCTATGCTCAGTGGTTAACATTTAGGACTCCAACTCTTGCTGAACTAGTGTTTCCAGCATCCCTTGATAGCCTTTAACTAGCCTGGCAGTAATTGTGGGGTATTGTAAAGGAAAAAGAATGCATTTGGTTATATATTCCCTGATTAAAGGCTTTTTGATTCATTTTTAGAAATGAGCTCTTTTTACATACTTTATTGTTCCCATAAAGCAGAATTATTTGTAGGAACAATCAGTCCAAAGTATTCACTGTTCTCTGCTCCCTACTGATAGCTTTGGTCTTGTGTTACAAGCATTTGCTTTAAGCAGGTTATACATAAAAGTTTGCTTTGTATTATTATGTGTGGAAGTATGGGGACCTGCCAATCCTCACCAATATCCATGTACTATTCATGTATTGGGGAGGTCTGTAAATGTCGTCTGCTGATGCACCACATCAGCCATACAGACTTATGGAATTGCTAGATGTTATTTTGAAGATAATATAAGCAATTCTGAAAGAGGAGAAAAACACATTTTCAATGAATAAAATGAACTCCTTGCAATCCATTTTAGAAAAAAAGTTAAAAGCTAAAATAATTTGCATGTACTGTACGGCAAAATTCTTATTTCTCTGATTTACTCCAAAGGTTTGCGTAGGCTGCATTTTATTTTAGTCTGATGACCATTAGAAGTAAGGTCTCAGACCACATTCTTTGGACTTGGACTGACAATCCTCTCTGGCTGTAGTTGGCAGTGATGGACTTTATTGTTATGAGAGATTTATCAAAGTCAAATTTTCTTCCATCAGCCCCAAGCTCAGCTCTTTTTTGACATCTCAGAAAAAATGGTATGCTGCTCAAGTGCATGCCCAGTGCATTTCAGACAAGTATTTTCTTGTTGCCTCTTGATTATCTGATGGCAGTATGGCTTGTCTCCAATGAAATCTGCACCTGAAAGGGTTAATGTGCATAAGTAGTTTCTGAATGATATCATTGCCCCCTGTCATGCGGTAATGAACAGAACAACAGGACCAGATTGCATTAGAAATCTATGTAGTGGCTGCAAGGCATGGAGAAATCAGCAGAAGGAAATTACTATTGTGAATTGCAGCCTTGCAGGTTTTAGGACCTATACATTAAATTTGCTTTAGCATATTTAAAAGTGTTGCCTTATAAACTAGACCCAGAATGTATACTGTAAATGGATGGCTTAATTCATAAGAATCCATTGGTTATAGTAAAATCACACACCCCATTCATTGGTTGTTTAATGCTCAGGACATGACTGTGAAATTAGTATCCTTTATTTACAGCCCATTCCCTGCCCAGCAGAGCTTACAATCTAAGGTCCCTATAACATTCACACATATAATGGTGACACATATTATGGTGAATTTTATCTTGAATCAATTTGCCCTCCTGTATGTTTTTGAAATGTAGGAGGAAACCCACAGAGACATGAGGAGAAAATAACAAACTCCTTACAGATAAATTTTGCTAGTATTCCTGCCATTTATAATGCAAAGATAATGGTATATCCTAGATAATAAGGAACTTCCTGTAATAATCCATTGAAGGTAGAGAAAACACAGTGGGGAAAGGTGGCTACTAAGGAGAGGGAAAGGGGCTTTGCTGAAGAACCAGCAGAAAGTTATTGATTTTTTAATTTGATCCTCAGCACAGTATTTTATTATTATTATAAATATTTCAGAAGTGTTAGTAATGGGTTGCTCCATCTTCATTGCCCCTTGATCTGTAACTTCCACACCACCGAGGACATTTAACCCTGACTTGCTTGCAGAAACAATTTATTTTTATCTCTGTAAATGTCTGAAACATTTCTATTAAGGTGCTGGGTTTTGCAGTCTGTTCTTTCCCTTCTCCATAATTGTTACTGAATCATATTGCGCAAGTGAGGTAGTAGTCATCTACACCTGAACTGGAAGCTGATCTCAGTAGTCATAAGGATGTCTCAAAATAATGTTATCAGCACACTATTTAAAGGGCATGTCGACCCCAAAATAATCATTTGTCTAATGAAAGAAAACATAATTCTAAGCAACTTTCCAATATATGTTTATTAAAAATGTTCAGTGTTTTTAAAGTTATTTGTAAATACAATTGCTATTGAAAGCAGCATTTGCTTAACTCCTCGTTGTTACTTTATAAACAATGTTGCAAAAGTCTTAGTTCCCCAGCAATGACAGGCCTGTTAATCAGCTGCCTTGTCTTACATTGTATCAACAGTCTGAGCCATCAGGACAGACTGCAGTACATAGCAATACATTTACAAATAAATTAAAAACCATTAGGTTTTCCTTTTTTTACGCAACATTTCATTTTTAGGTTGACTTTGTATCTGTAATTTGTAAAATAAACACATTCTACAGCACCATTTTGAAAGTAGGGGTAAAGTTAGTACATTGTTTGTGTCAACGACTGTAACTATAACCCCATTAATTGTATCTGTTTCTGCTGATCATCTGGTCTGGAGAGGGAATGGAAATAGGGAGAGGTTAAAAAAAATCTACAAAATTAACATTTTCCACTTGTAATTATTCTTGCTTTTCCAAGAAAGGGTACAAATGGCTACCAATGAGGGTTTTAGGGTGCATAGAAGGAACATCTGAGAGGAGAAGGGACATCAATAAAAATGATCAGATTCATATATAACATAGAGCAGTGTAGTTGAAAAGATGATTATGTGATCCTAGACCAGGGGTTCCCAACCTTTCTTACCCATGAGCCACATTCAAACGAAAGAGTTTGGCAGCAACACAAGTATTAAATTAATTCTAGGGGTTCAAAATAAGGGCTGGTGATTGGTTGCCTCTATTTGGTCTGGCAGTCTACAGGATGCTCTGTTTGGCAGTACACCTTGTTTTTATGAAACCAAAACTTGTCTCCAAGCCAGGAATAAAAAATAAGCACCTGCTTTTGACCACTGGGAGCAACATCCAAGGGGTTGGTGAAACACCATGTTGCTTGTGAGCCACTGGTTGGAGATCACTGTCCTAGATTGTCAGGGTGACCTTGAAGGCCACTGGACATTGTCCTTTGACGCTTACAGTTGTATTCCTTGATTTGACGTGATCCTTCCAAATACCTGTACAGGTATGGGACCTGTTATCCAGAAGGGTCGGGACCTGAGGGGTTCAGGATGATGGATCTTTCCGTAATTTGGATCTTCATACCATAAGTCTAATAGAAAATCATGTAAACATTAAATAAACCCAATAGGCTGGTTTTGCTTCCAATACAGATTAATTATATCTTAGTTTGCATCAAGTACAAGGTACTGTTTTATTATTACAGAGAAAAAGGAAATCTATTTTAAAAATTTGGATTATTTGATTATAAGGGAGTCTATGGAAGAGAGCCTTTCCATAATTCGGAGATCTCTGGATAATGGGTTTACGGATAATGGATCACATACCTGTACTACATCTTGTACAACACACATACCACTGCAGTTCCAGTAGACATACATTTATTTAATGGTTCCTAGCCATTTATTATCTCAAAGTTCTGTCTTGCAAAAAAGATTTTGCAGATTGTCGAGATCGACTATTAACACTCTAACATTTGTATTTTTAACGTCCCTAAGAAGCATGACATGATGTTTCTGTTCCCTGTATTTGCATCCTGGGAACTGGATTGTAGTGGTTAATATTGCTGAGACCTGTGACTGCATGGAGGGAATTCCAAAGTAATTTAGAAGTCATCTATTTAGTTCCTAGACAACTTTTAGAATGTTAACGCTTTGCCACAATATGTGAGCAAGGTGACCTTATTCCTGAGGCTTGGTTTTACTGAGTCCTTTAATGTGTGCTAGGGCCTGAGAGATGTATATTCTGTATAGAGGCAGAATATAGTATACTTAAAGTATACAGATATGGACGCTTCTAGTCATTTATTAATCTTATTGTACAGCACTGTGGAATATGTCAGTGCTTTTTAAATACGTGTTCAGAATAGTAATTTTTACATGTCAAGAAGTTGTTGTCCGGAGTTATACATTGAATGTCGCCCACCCATTTTATACAGAAGTAGTAGAACTACAAAGAAGTGCACATTAGATAAAAACCATATACTGTAGTAAGTTAATACAGATTATATCTATGGTAATAAGTCAAATCAACTGGACTTGCTGTATTTTCTTTTTCCTTGAAGACGTTTTGCTAGCCATCTGACTAGCTTTCTCAATTCATAATGCTCTGTACAAAAATATTTGTGGTTATATACCCTGGAATCTTACTCCAATCAGAATAATCTGTTCAGTAAAACCAGTATGCGGTATGAGAACTCATGGAGGCAAGGCGATGCTACAGGGCTGATTATTCAATTCTGATGCTAGTTGCACTGATTTCTGTGCTGCCATTTAGTAATTATCTGTATTAATTACTAATCAGCCTTATATTGTGACATTTATATTCTATGTGTAATGTAGATTATGAGTGGGTCCCTAAGCTCAGTAAGTGACAGCACCACAGAGCATGTGCAGTGAATCAGCAGAAAAGAAGATGGGGAGCTACTGGGGCATCTTTTGGGGCACAGATCTTCACTGCTAAAGGGCTTTGGTTGCCTGGGGCTGGTACAGAAGCCCAAAACATAATGGAGGATGCCAAAACAGCATTGTATGTGGCAGACAGTAGGGGGCACATTTGCTAAGCTCGAGTGAAGGATTCGAAGTAAAAAAACTTCAAATTTTGAAGTATTTTTTTGGGTACTTCGACCATCGAATAGGCTACTACGACCTTCGACTATGACTTCGATTCGAACTAAAAATCGTTCGACTATTCGACCATTCGATTGTCGAAGTACTGTCTCTTTAAAAAAAACTTTGACTACATACTTCGGCAGCTTAAATCTACCGAGGTACAATGTTAGCCTATGGGGACCTTCCCCATCAGTTTTTTACGTTTTTTTTGATCTAAGGAAAATCGGTTGATCGATTAAAATCCTTCGAATCGTTCGATTAGAAGGATTTCATCGTTCGATCGAAAGATTTTACTGCAAGGGTCGAATTCGAGGGTTTATTAAGCCTCGATATTCAACCCTTAGTAAATGTGCCCCTGGGTGTTGCACCTATTGGATTGCTTGGTAGGATTCAGAAGTAGAAAGCTGGAAATAGAAGTCTACAGGAAACCAATCCACACGGACCAGTACCTGTTTGAATCCCACCAATTGATCACAAGCTGGGGCTTATCAGAACACAGAGCAGACATGATCCCCACCAGCACAGAGACTCAGGCAATGAGTTGAAACACCTCAGGTGGGCCCTTAGTAGATTTTACTCGACCTGCATCCGACCCAAACCCGCCCTCCCTACACCCGACTTCTGGGTTCTTTTTATAGACCCATGCAACCCGACCCTGCCAATGACATCACAAAAGGGGCCGGGGCACACATCACTAGCCCTTAGTATAGCTGGTTATAATATAGTGAATAAAGTACCCCCTCTTGTAAAATATAAGGATATTATAAGTTACCGAGGAGTTTCATGACCATATAAAAACACGAGGCCAAAGGCAGAGTGTTTTTATACAGGTCATGGAACTCCGAGGTAACTTCTAATATCCTCATATTTTGCAACTGGGGGTACTTTATTTATTATAATACACACATTTCAGTAAGTCATGTGACAGAAATGACATCAGAACTCACCGTTTATAACTGATGACATCAGAACTCACCGTTTATAAGGATATAATTTACAAGATATTCATGGCTTTTGTGTATTATAAATGAATAAAACACAAAAAATTGGCTACTTACAAAACATCTAATATAGGTGAACACTTAGAAAAACAGATGAATTAAGTTCTGTCCAGCGTGTTTATCGTGGTTAAACGCCACGCTTTCTCAGGGACATGATTCATGAAGACTCAATTGCCCTACACCTTTTTTAAAGGTACTTCCTTATCACCTGTGGTGATGTTACCCTGAGTCGTGTGTGACTTGCTTGGCATATGCACAATAATAATATCCAAAGCTCAGTATAGGCACCTGCTCACTAGAGGGGGATTCTCCCAAGATAAGCTTGCTGACGCCCACATTTTCCCTTTAAGGTGTCCTGTACTAAGAGGTACAAAGTGCAAAAAAGCTGGCATAAATAGCCATTTTATTACCCACTGGTTCTACTGTTCTGTGCATCCTGTATCACACGCAGAATAGGGCCATGCCAGTGGATGCCCATGTGCTTCTCTTTATGGCAGCACTGCTTACAGAGAGAGACATCTTAAAGTGCCAGTCTCAATTCAGGGTCAAGATGTATATTAGGTAAAGAAAATGGTACTTTGTGCCTGTAATGGCACTTTGCCACCCCTTTGCAAATAAGCACTCCTATCTCTTGTTATACACTGGCCAATCTTGTTCAACCCTTTAAGTATCAAAGTAAGCCAATCCTACCTTTGAATGGGCACTTCATTAAAAATGAGTTTTGTAGTACTAATGTTACTTGTTGTTGTAGAACCTGCCATTTTCATGGTCAGCAACTTTCCATTAGCTGCTCTGAGCATCTGAATCAAGAGCCACTGATTGTATGGTGAGTCTCCTTTAAAGGAATTATGTTGTGTCTTCTGGAATATAGACAAGCATGTATGCGTGTTTTCTCTCATTGGGGCTCAGGTAACTGGACATTTCAGCATGGCAGTAAAGAGGTTAACCTATACACCCACTCACAAACTTCTGTGTATTTTCCTCCCGCACAGAATTGTTGCGTATATATGCATGCCAATGTAATGAAGCGTGAGTCACTTTATGGGCTTTTAATTATATCCGATAATTAACATTATCACTATTACCTTACAAACAGCAGAATCTAAACACAAGCTAGCTCATTTGTTGGAAGGGCAGCAGGTGGGGCATTGGCAGAATTGATGCAAATTTCAAATGCCATTTTCATTTTTTTTACGCTGCATTTAATATACAGTAAATTAGTCATTATACTTTGAGCTCGGCATTCATTCTGAAAAGAGGCAGATCTACTCCAGTTTGGTAAGATTCTTTGATAGGTCACTTATTATGATAGAAAATATCGGTTGGTGAAGTATATTTTCTGAAGGTATAGCTTTCCTTTAAAGGGCTGTCAGAAAGGAACTTGATTATAAGTGAACCACGATATCTAGGGAACAATAGTTATATGCTTTCCAATTGTACACTTGAATGAAAAAATAGGATCTGTGCATGGTTGCTCAAATGTCTGCAGTTCGGCTGTACAGGTATGGGACTTGTTATCCCAAATGCTCAGGACCTGGGGCTTTCCAGATAACAGATCCTTTCATAAATTGGATCATCATTACTTTAAATCTACTAGAAAATCATCTAAACATTAAATAAACCCAATAGGCTGGTTTTGCTTCCAGTAAGGATTAATTATATCTTAGGTTGGATCAAGTAAAAGGCACTGTTTTCTTATTACAGAGAAAAAGGAAATAATTTTATAAAAAATTGGATTATTTGGATTAAATGGAGTCTATGGGAGAAGGACTTGCCATAATTTGGATCTTTCTTGATAACAGGTTTCCGGATAACAGATCCCACACCTGTACATGCATTTTTTGCAACATTCCAAGCATATTTTGGTGCGAGACCCAACAACACATTTTGTAGGTAAAATCTAATCCTCTCCTGGTCCTGACAATCTGGAGGTGGAAAATGTAGGATCTCTTGGGGAACATACAAATCTCTACTACAGAAGAACCAAGCAAAATAAAAATGCAACCCCAAGATGTAAATCATTATATGTATGCTCACAAAACACCCGTAATAACTGGCCCAGAAGAATGGGCTACATATAAAATAAAGTACACAATTTGAACCGAACTGATACTACTTCTAGGAGACCGGAAGACATGATCTGGAGCTGAAGCTTTTCTCCAATTCTACTCCCTCCTATCTTAACCCCTAATTCCTGTCTTCCCAACTCTTTATGACAAATGGGCTATTGATATCCCCCACTGTAACCCCTGAATTTGGTCAGAAATTCTTGAAATTATGCCAATTCCTTGTTATGTGTCAGAGACAAAATCATTCAGTTAAGGTATTTACATAGAACCTACCTGACCAACAACAGATTAAAGGAGAATGAAAATCACTGGGGTTGTCCGCTGTTATGCACCTCCCAGTGATTATAATCACTTACCTGATCACTTAACTGATAGCCCTGGCCTGTACTCCTTTTAGCAGAAAACTATACCAGTCTGGGGTACTTCTGGGGAGCTCCACTGAGCAATTATTTTTTCTGCTTTTTCATTGTTCAATGGCCCCAGGCCAACACATGTGCAGTACAGTGAAAAGGATGGCTTTTATGCTAACACTTTGGCTAGGCCAGGGCTGTTTTCTACTAACAAGAGCACCGGCCTGGACTATCAGGTTAGTGACTATAATCACTGCAGGGGTACCTAACATTTGGCAACCCCTGATGATTTAACCTGTGGTTCTCAATTAATCCTTTATGTTCTGAGGAATGTTCCAGATATACCCTTCTTGCATGTGGTCTGATCTTGTCTTCAGATGCAGAAATCTAGTCCAACTTTACTGAAACTATTGCACAAAACCTTGCCCTACATTTTCTTTTACAGACTCTTATTATAATGTTGAATTGGGTACAGAAGGAGCCCTCTCCTTCTCATGCAGATCAGTTCTTGATATCTATTTCTATTTAATTTGCTAAAAAATGATTGCCACCCCGTGAAAGCCCAAATTGCCCGCACTTACTCTCAATGGATACATTTATTAAATATCAATATCCTACTGTACAAACTCACATACAAGACATACAAAGAGGCTGCTTGGGTAAATTTGACAAAATATGTTCCCTATGGACGCAGGAATATTGTTACATTCCAGCTGATCCACTTTAATGATGAACTTGCTCAATATTCACCACTTCCCCCCCAGTTGCAATGAAGAGCAACTACACAACAATAACCTTATGATTTTTCGTTTTGGTGATATTATTTTATGAGTTCCCTTTGTACAGTTATAAAGGAACCAGAGATTCAGGAGGGAAAGGATATATCCTGGAATGTTACACTGTGACGGACTGTTTGTACAAATACATTTGCTCTCCTTATGCACACTCTGACTATTGATGACATACCCTGGCTGCTACTAATATCAGACTATTAACTGGTAAGTTCTTGGGGATCCTATCACACGGTGGATTTGGGTTGGATGAACTTTTTCACTAAAGTACCAAACTTGTATGTATATGATATTGGAACTGAGAACGTATTCTCATATTGCTCTTTAAATCAGTTATATTGCACCAAGTACTGTATTTTTAGTGTCTCTTCTTGTAGCTGATTAGAGTACAGCAGGCTAAAATTAGATTTCATGGTTTTCTATAGGGCATGCCTCATGGGATTCAAATTTTAGTGCAGATTCTACCATAATTGCATCTTTTGTTATTATGTTCCAAGTAGTGCTGCTAAAAATGATCTTTGTTGTCAATGTTATTAATCGCCATGGCATATAAAAGAAATGAATGCTCGTACTGTATATTTTTTCCAGAAAACATGGCATCCCTAATTCCAAGAGAGTCAGCTGCAAGATGTAGCCAATGCTCAGTCTAGCTGATGCTGTAGTGCTAATCTGCTGCTAGGATTCTTGTGAATTCACCTGTTTGGGGGAAATACCGTGGTTTGTGCCCAGAAGTTGAGTGTATATTAAGAGTCACAATATTTGTATCAGGTATAGTAATTCATGTCAACCAATTAGTTGTATACTTTAAAATAGACAACTAGCAAATGCTTTTTGATGAATTGCTGCTGTTGGTTACTGGTTTAAGTCTTATATTTTGCACAAATACCTATATATCATTGTATTGGCAACTATATGATTCTTATATGATGTTCCCCCCATCTAAATAACCTTGTCATCATCTTCCTTTGCTGCACTTACCATGCCTTTTTATCTCCTGCCCTAACACAACTACAAAGAGCTTTACCTTTCTTTATCATTTCCCTATACATTTTGAAAAGCTTTTGTCTTGTCTGGATGTCCTTCTGATAACCTGTATGCAGCTAGAGCCATATATTCCAAGAAAGTCCTTGTTTTCCTGCTATGACCCACTCTGCTCTCTCTGCTTTTCACATAACTCCAGGGGTGACATGTTTAAAGCAGAACTTGTGCTGTTAATGGAAAGGTTTAGCACTCATATATTCCACTGTCCTCACAGCAGACAAATTAAATATGGCAATCTGAAGCAAGCCATTTGTCTCAGCTGCCTGGTACCCAGGTGTATGTGTGTGTCTATGTGTGTGTATATGTATGCATATAGACACAAACACACACACACACATATATATATATATATATATATATATATATATATATATATATATACACTCAGTGTGGTGCTTTTTTATATATACTGTATATACACTGTAGATATATATTTATACAGTATATATATATATATATATATATATATATATATATATATATATATATATATATATATATAGACAAATACAAGATTCCTCTGCACTCAACCCATTATCAATATATTTAAGACAGCGACATTTTGTGCATACTGCTACTGAAAAATGCCTTACCCTTTAAACAAAACAGGGATTGTTTGTCCATATATTGCAATATATTTAAGCTGGCCAACTACGTCAAAGTCATCCCATATCTGGCCAGTCCTATGCTCAATTTTCATCTGATTCATTAAGAATTCTATGGTTTAATTATACATTTTATAAAAGGGACGAATACGTTTTACCTGCAACTTACTAGCTGCTTTCAAAGTAAAACTCCCAAACTTGGCTGCCCTTTTATTAGACACCAGTGGGATCACCTGACTATAGTTGGAGGGGGTGGGAGCTACAACATGGAGCTGGTCACTGCTCTTGTAGAACTATAACAAACAAGGGAAAGTTGTGCTCACCACTAGTTTTTAAAAACATTAGGCGGGGGTGCAATGAGGGTGTGACCACAAAATACATATAGACAAATACAAGATTTGTCTATATGTATTTTGTGGTCACACCCTCATTGCACCCCCGCCTAATGTTTTTAAAAACTAGTGGTGAGCACAACTTTCCCTTATATATATATATATATATATATA
The DNA here is from genome assembly GCF_017654675.1 of Xenopus laevis. Taxonomy (NCBI): domain Eukaryota; kingdom Metazoa; phylum Chordata; class Amphibia; order Anura; family Pipidae; genus Xenopus; species Xenopus laevis. The sequence continues at coordinate 108,046,748 of NC_054379.1, forward strand.
GTATATATAGGGTATGTATTCATTCTCAAAAAAACACAGAGGTGCAGTGTTAAAGATGATGCTAGCAAATATGATACAAATAATAATAATACACCACACTTAGGGTAATTTATATGAATCCTAGATGGGGCTAGTTCCCTACTATTTTGTGTACGGGAGTTAAAGGATTTCAGAGTGACTATGACACTTAATGAAATCCAAAGTCGTTGTAGCACACTGATCCGTTTTAGTAAATGAAAAAAGGTGATTTTATTGGCTCATTGTAGACTTAAAAACATGGCCATGTTTTAAAGTCTACAATGAGCCAATAAAATCACTGCTTTGCATTCACTAAAACGGATCAGTGTGCTACAGCGACTTTCGATTTTATTACAGATTGTTCAGGGGGTCTTATATGCTGTTTAGCACCAGACACCTGAAAAGGTTGACGGAGTAACAGGTGAGCACTCTACTCCTGTATGACAGTTAATGAGACTTAATGATGTTAAAAGACTTACCAAATTGTATGTCATTTGTTTAGTCACATTCATTACTTCTGTTATTCAGCAAGATCAGTCAGGCATTGTTCCAAATGAATATTAAAGGAACATATATTCTTTTGTATAATATCAGAGATAAACAGTTCATCTTGCAAGGTAAATTGTGTAACTTTTCCTAGCACCCTAGTGTGCATACCCTTCTTGGGTTGCGATTGGGCGGAATGCCACCCCTAAAAACTTTCTGCCCGGGCCTTTGTGGCCTCGCCACAAATCCAGGCCTGACTTTCGGTGAGTTCTGTTACTCCCAATTAAAATGCACAACTGCGGACAACAAATTTCCCAAATTGTAGGTTTAAATATCACAATAGCCTTGGATATTATACTTGTCCAATAAATCATCCAAGCCTCGCATTAATACAATCAGCACTCACAAAATCACCCAGAAGGGCATTAATAGACTCACTGTCCTCACTGTGTAGAACCACCTATTAATATTCCTTATAATAATTATTATTATTACAATACTCTTAGAATATCCGGGCACAATCTTACCGCTTCTTAAGAAAATGGAGGACGCACTGTACCATGTATTTATATCTATTGCTTAGCTGGACAACTTTATCATATGCATAATTAGTTTCAGACAGGTTCAAAAGATCTAGTTTCTTCTTCTATTGAAATAACAATAGAATCTGCTGAATCTGTTGGGATCTGTTGAAGCAGTCAGTATATACCATAAAGACACTTTCTTAATCACACCCAACTGCCAACTTTTGCTGCAACACTGCATTGTTTAGAGGGCTGCAAGTCGTCATTTTTAGTTTACCTGTAACTGAAAGAATTCGAATTGGAGAAATACACATTTACCACAATTGCACAACAGCATATTTTAATTGGTCTAGTATTTAAATGACAAATTACGATCGTCATCATTTAGGATTTGTGTAACATCAGCAAGTTGCGCAGGGCTTTACGTTAATACGTAAAACATGCAAACGGAAATGGGATCAGAAGTCCCTGATTACAAGAGCTTACCATCCTGAGGAAAAAATTGAAACACAATTATGAGGAAAACAATTGGTGAGTCCTAATAAGTTGATTTCTGATCAATCAATATGCATTACATATGCTTCTCTAAACAAATGGGTATTTAGAGAGTGTTAAAAGTTCGGAAGGAAGGGGAGAGTCTCATGGTCTGGTCTTGGAAGGATGTTCCAGAACCAGAGAGAAATCATATTTTAAACATTGCAAAAGAGTCTCACTTTGCTTCATGGCAGGAGCAGCCCTGGCCAGAACACATACAGTATACATTCATCTCCAACTAAAGGTGGCCATACATGGAGAGATCCGCTAGTTTGGCGATGTTGCCAAATGAGCGGATCTCTCTCCGATATGCCCACCTTGAGGTGGGCAATATCGGGCTGATCCGATCATGGGCCCTAGGGCCCAACGATCGGATCCTAACAAATGTGAACGGGCGGTCGGATCGTGGGACCGCATCAACGAACAGATGCGGCCGCAATCCGACGGGATTTTTTGTCCCATTTTTTCCGGACAGATTTCGATCGGGGAAGCCCGTCAGGGGGCCCCATACATGGGCCAATAAGCTGCCAACTCGATCTGTCGGCAGCTTTTATTGGCCCGTGTATGGCCACCTTTAATGTTTGTTAGTCTCATTACGGCTAACTGTTTACTATAGGTGTGAATCCCCCACCCCAGTGACAATACTGTATTATAAAAAAACTCTAGATTCAGAAGTTGGCCAGCTCTTGCCTTTTTCTCCCCAAATCAAACCATTTTGTGGACACACCATAGGTACCCACACCCATGTTCATTCTAACTGAAGATTAATTATATCTATAATAATAATGGCATCCAATTTTTTAGTTTATCTTATTAACTGAGCTGTCAAACTGCTTTTGGCTGAAACTTCTGAATCTAGATTTTTTTTATACTACAGGATTCACACCTATAGTAAACAGTTAGCCATAATGAGACTAAAAAAAAGCATCATGTATGCAGCTGTTTTGTAAGTTATTTTGTGAATGTGTACTTGGGTTCCCTCTACCATTTCAGATATATGATTGGAAAGCAAAAAAAAATAGCTCTACCCATCACTACATTTTAAGATACATATACTCAGCTCAGGATCTTTGTGCCTGTCTTTTTACACTTTCTGCAGATCTGCAGTTTGCAATGCTAAGGTTTGTTCTGACTAGAGACTTTATTTGGTTGCTGAGGAAGGATGGTAGTGCTCTGATCGACACAGTTGGGCTCATTTATAAACGCTGGGCAAATTTGCACCTGGGCAGAAACACATAGAAACCAATCAGCTTTTTTCAGCCATCTGAAGGTTGAGCAGTGAAAGCAATCATCTGATTGGTTGCCATGGCCTACTGAATATTGAAATATGGGCTTGCACTCGAGAAAATGAACATACAAGGTGGTATTTTTCAAAAGAATTTTGTTAAGACAAAAATGCAGAAATATTATCACATTACAATACATATGAAAGTCAATATGACAAGTTTTATAATGAAATTCAATATAGTACGTATTACAATGCAGGTACATACCACCTTGGTGCAATCACAGGCTAAAGGAAGCAGCTATACTGACCAAGAAATGAGAATTACCCCAACGTTTAGGCTGAAAGCCTTTCTCAAGGGGAATTCTCTGGGCTACTGCCCAGGTGCAAAGTTGCTCAGTGTTTATAAATGATCCCCAGTGACAATCACATTGTTTTACTTTTATTGAAGTGTCTCAGCATGATGTCAGCATGATGTCACTTTTTGCAAGTGTGTAGTTTGAGAACAGGCACTGAGGCCTAACATTGTATTGAAGTTGAATGTAGTGTAAGTGCCACTATTACTAATGGTTTGGCCAGTATGCAGACAGAAGTCTATAGTGTGAGCCAAGATCCTTAAATCAACATTATCAACCACATCCAACTATATTACTGTGCTATATAATATAATATAATCACCTTACAGCATGGCATGTACAGGATGACAATAATAACAACAAAAATGCAAATAAGAAACATACAGTAGTAATTTCCATCACCATCAGGTGCCAATTTTTAGTCGCCATGGCGACCCGGTGTCTCTCTTTTTTTTTTTTTCTAGGCCGGGAAGTTATATTTCCATAATTACTAATCTTGCATTTATTTTCTAGCTAATTGCATATCAGGCAGTAAACAACAATAATAATTCATCTGATTATTCCCGAACTTGCAAATGGGTGAATAATTTAAAACAGCTTCACAGCTATGCACCCAGGCTTTATTTAGTATCCGTGGTGCAACTGTGAGAGGGTTAAGCGCAAGCTCCTGGATGTGACTCCTTTTGGGAGCCAGTGATTGCTAACACCTGCAATGTACCTCCAGCTCAATCTCTGTGCAGCTCTCACCTGCTCTGGGGCTAATAGAAAACAATCCATCATATTTTGGTACTGGAATCTCATCAGGCAATGTCACACGGCTGTATATTTATCAACAGTCACCGAAGCAATTTCCCCTCTCTCTTTGTCCTCTCTAATCAATATATAGCAGCTGAATATGAAAATGAATATTGTCACTGTTGGGTCTTAGTAGGGTAGATAGATTCAAGAATGCAGAGGCATCTGTATCCCTCTCAGCTGCAGCCGAAGCAGATAGATAAAGCATTGGGAAGCGGCATCCGAACGGGACTTTATTACAGTGACATCTCAGACAGGAATACACACAGCCTAGGTGTATGGGCTTTTGTGTGGGTCAGAGAGCAGAGTACAAAAATACAGATGTATGAGTATTCAGAACAGAAGCATTTGCACAAATAGCTGGCACAATACCCAGCCTGAACATATGAAAATATATGGCATTTAAGATCAATCTATGTTCAGCACAGAGGGAGACTGATAGAAATGGAAATAGAGCTTACTGATGCCTGACGGTTAAACAGTGCCTGACGTTTCAATACCAACCTGCAACTACTGCTCTTGGAAAAAGGTTTTTTACTGAAACTAAGACCTATGTAAGACCAATATAACATGGACAATATATTCAATGTCATTTAAGAACAGAGAAAGTTAGGGTTAGGGATCCTCTGTACTTCCATGGCAAATTACATTTTCAAACCTACTTGATATTGTATCAATGTACCATAACTATATACCATTGATATGCATGGTACATAGATATTAGTCGGGCTGTATGGCCATCATACATGTACCAAGACATTCTTAAACTTGCATGGTCACTTTAAGGGTAATGGTCAATGGGGAGATTTTGTCACCCGTGATAAATTTGTGCTGCTGTGGGCAATAAATCCACCAAAAATGCCTGTGGCAAAACCTATGTGTAGCTTTGTTTTTCCAAAACAATGCCTAGGTTTTCCCACTGGTGAGTTTAATTACTGCTGTGGAGAAGCATTTTCTGGAGATTTGTTGTCTGCAGTTGAGAAAATGTTCATGGGTCTCAATTACTCATAAGCTTCATGCAGTTTAGCAGACCAACTGATCACGTTGGGTCTAAGCAACCCGTTTCTGAAGAAACATTGGATCATTCTGACCTTTAAAGCTTTGATTAAATGTTATATAACTGTTGAAACCTCAAGTAAAGCAAGATCCATGTGACCAGTCAACGCTGTTTTACATATTTCCTTTGAAAAGCACTTTGCTTGAATATAACATGCAGTGACATCAAACTACTGACAGATGCAAAGTGCATTGACCATGGATTCTTTGCAGAACAGTTAAAATATAAGGCCAAATGCCAATGTGCATAAATAATGTCAGAAACTGAATTACAAAGTTTTTAATTTTACAGAGCATTTTGGTTTTTTTTGGTGTTCTATAGTCTACAGCAATGGACCCCAAATAGTAGGCACACCCCCTTGCAGCCGCCAGTACAAAACCTTGGGCTATCCAACATGTGGATTTCAGGAGAAGACAGGGGTCTGGAGAAATGGGAAGAGAAGAAGAGAAATAGAGAGGGAAATGAAAAGGAGGGAGCTATAGAATGCTACACACATGTAAAACTGCAGAAATCTGGAGAGCAAAGTAAGGAGAGATACAATGTAAAGACAGAGTAAAAAAAAGACAGAAGAAAAGGAATGCAAAATAAGGCGATGTAAAATAAAAGAAAAGGGACTGTCAGGGCTGGAGACACCAGTATAGATAGGTCCCACCCCAATATCGCCTCCTTGATATCATAGCCATTCCCCCTCAAAGTCCCATTGGTATTTCCATACAGAAAAGGTGGCAAGCCTAGTGGGTTAGGATGGCCTGACTAAAGGTTACAAATCAAAGTGAATATAAATGTTTTGAACATCTCTGGTCTATAGGCAACTGATCTTGAATATGAGGACACATACCACTGTTACTTTCTTTGCACACCTTCTTTTTTTATATGCTTTCACGTTTTAATTGACCTGAGGGTAAACTATTGGGCGCATCATTTTAGGACATGTGTAATGTAATATTTACAGTTATTTTCTGCTTGCTTCCTATTGGTGTTACAAATGGCATCTACCTGTATGTAATGAAATCACTATCCAGGTTATAGTTATTATAGATACATGTCAAATTCCATCTGGACCCAATTTCAAAGTGAATTCAAAAGTAAATTCAGTAAATATCTGCTCTTTAAACAGCTAAATGGATGTCTTTTTCTAACTAGCAATGACTTTCCCTGCCCTTACCTTACCTTTCCTGCCTGTGTCTGAAATCCTTCTCATATCCTGTTAAGTCAGTGATTACTTGATGTCATTGTGTGATGTGATCATTTTATCAATATTTCTTCACTGAGCAGAAGAGACTGTGCTGCTTTAGCCCATAGTTTAACCCCAAGAGCAGCCTTTAAGGCACTGGTTAGTACAGTGTCAGTGATATATAGTGGCTTCTCACTACTGGAGCCTCAACATTTTAACATATTCTAGACAGTAAAAAATGTCTAGAATATCCAGGGAAACTAGACTTTCAAACTAACAAATAGTTACCAAGATTCACAAAAAAATTACATTCACAAATGAAAGTTTTATGGGTAGTTTTTCACAATTTTCAAAGGACTTTAGGAGTAAAGATCATTTTAACAAAAATTAAATTACATATTTGTTTTCATGGAATTTGTGGGTCTAATGAAAGTGATTCTCAGTCTCTTTCTCACTGGCATTATTTGCTTATCATAGTCAATACCAGAGTCCTCTATGTCATTAAAATGGCCATTAGCAAAAATGGAGAATTTTGCTTTGAAACTAGGTAATTAGTGAATTTTTTTTTTGCCTAATACAGATATGCAGAGAAATGCACGGTTTCGAATGTCATTTTGTTTTGCAAGAAAAAAATTGTGGTTTTAGGAATATGGGGTAGTTTTGCTCATCGCTTTGTGAAACTTTAAGGCAGTTGAATGCTTATGTTACTTGTATTATTTTGCAGGTTACTGATTTATTGTTAAACAGCTGCCTTTTCAGTATAAATCTGTTTATTTTTTATTCTTCACACCTGGGCCCACATCCCTTTGGCGCCCACCAGGCAGAACAGGGGGATATTTTTGCCACTATGAGGCAAAACCCTTAAAGGAGAACTAAAACCTAAAAATGAATATGGCCAAAGATGCCATATTTCATATACTGCACTTCTAGCACCAGCCTAAAATTTCAGCTTCTCAATAGCAGCAATGATCCAGGACTTCAAACTTGTCACAGGGGGTCACCATCTTGGAAAGTGTCTGCGACACTCACATGCTCAGTGGGCTCTGAGCAGCTGTTGAGAAGCTAAGCTTAGGGGTTGTCACAAATTATCAAGCAGAAAATGAGGTTGGCCTGTGATATAAGCTGATTCTAAAAGGCTGATTATTAAATTCTGATGTTAATTGCACTGGTTTCTGTGCTGCCGTGTGGTAATTATGTAAATAAATAATGAATCAACCTTATATTGTGGCATTTATATTCTATATGTACTGTATATTGTGAGTTGGTCCCTAAGCTCAGTAACTAACAGCAGCACAGAGCATGTGCAGTGAATCAGCAAAAAAGAAGATGGGGAGATACTGGGGCATCTTTGGAGACACAGATCTTTACTGCTAAAGGGCTGTGGTTGCATTGGGCTGGTATAGAAGCTCAAAACATAATGTACAACATTTCTGGCCTACTGTACTTCTTTGGTTAAGCTAATCTTCTCCATTAAGGCATGGCACTTTTTTTGGAAAAGCAATTTATCCAAAAAAAAAACAACGAGGCCCCGAGCATTCTGCATGTTGGAACCCATATTTGTACGGAAGCCATCCCCAGCTATTTTGTGCTTTGGCTCAATGTTTGGCTAGATTTTCTAAAGACAAAAGGGGAAGAATTCACTGGGCTTCAGAAAACATATAGTCTAAAAACTGAATTTCACGCACGGCTGTACTCTCAGCTCATTCACAACAGCAGGATCCTTCTTCCCACTTAAAGAAGAAAAAGTTAATTAAAAATCTCCCACAGTCTTTAAAAAGCCTGATCTTTTCTAAAAAGCCGAAAAAAATAATAATAATCAGAAGATATTAGAGATGGAGGGAAAGTAATGGAAATATTGTTCTGAAACATCCACCTACAGGATCAGCCAAGCGTGAAACAGGAGTGACTTTTTAGCTGCTGGAAAAGGCTCACTAATCCCGTGTAATTGCCTGCTTAAATTGCTTCAATATTTTCCCACCCTCACTTATCGGACACCAGTCTGCCTTCTGTTTGTAAACATTTTAATCAGTTTTGCTTCTCCTTTATCTGCATTTTATGTGTTCTCTTGAAATGGCAGATTGTCACTTGGCTATCCTGTTGAGTTTGTCCTTTGGTGTGTGTTCATTTCTGCAGCCACTGATAGGGGTCTATTTGTCTATTTGTTTCATTAGCAGAACTATGTGGGATAGACAGGGTTTGGTATCAACGTGCATAAAGGCTTTGTATGTGAGTGATAAAATGTCAGTGGCAGACTGAAAATGCATGTGAATCTTTGCAGGTATGGGATGTATTAGCCGTAACCTGTACTATACTGGACTCCTGAAGGGGACTTACAGCACAGTGAATTGAGCAAATGAAGTTGCTTATTGTTCATGTGTGACAGTGCCAGAATTTATAATTGTCTGTTTTATTTTCAATGCGTAGCAGGTATTGTGACATTATTTGCCAGGGAGCTATGCAGCTCCCTGGGAAATTTCTTCCATGCTTTTATGAATAGTGAACCGCAGTGGTAAAACAACAGGATAATGTCATAAACAACAATTTAATATCCTTACACAGAAGTTTATACTGTGAAGTTACTTTCTGAACAGGACACGCATAGATAAGTGACTTGGTTAGAGTTTTAATGAAGGCTGAGAGGTGTTTTATTGACAGTCAATTAGCATGTTATTAGGGATCATTTTATTAAGGGAATTCAAATTAATAATTAGACCAAAGAAAGCAAGTGTTCTGCATCTCAAATAGGATGTGTAATTCCTTGCAGGGCATGTTCTAAATGGCTGCAGGGACAGAAACATACACAGAAAGCTCTTCTGAAATGCACAATGCTATTAGAAATGTGTGTGATGTACTCAGGAATATAGGTACAAAATTTAAAGGATGTACGTGGATAAAGAGTCAGAACCCAGAACAAAGGAATCACATAGTGTTTATAAACTTGTAAAAAAGGGAGTTACCAGAGGAAGAGTAAAGAGATATTGCTCCACAGCACAGAAGGACAGAGAACTGCTCTTACAGCCAAGCAGGTGGCTCTGACCTCAAGGCCAGGGTACTAGTGACCAAGACTAGCTTGAGAACAGAATCCATCCAATGGGTCTCATAAGGAATCTTCACACACAAAATGTTATTCTCTTACAGTTTGCTGGGTAGGAGCTTGAAGACTTGAGTACTCCTGTTGTACTGTGCACTTTACCAGCTCAGATACTGTGTGGTCCTACAACATCACTAATACCATTAAGGGTAAAAGAAGTACATGGAGAGCACAGTGTGTAACGTGTTTATCACCACAGAATTTCAGCTTGAAAAAGAGCTAATGTGACCCATTATGGGTTGCTTTAAGAAAGTGTCTTTTGAAGCTTACTCTATCATTGGCAAACACAGATAAATTATTATTTCTTCTTCATAAACAGATTCAATAACATTGGGCCAAACAAGACAAGAGAACCACCTGTAGAAATGCATATAAATGCAAATATTAAACATATAGATTAGATTAAATCATCAATATTAATACATACCGGTGGGTTGTATTTATAAAAGCTCATTTGGTTCTACAGAACCTCAGTAAATATATTGCAGCAGGTGTGACATAGCTAAAGGGCTCACTAGACCTTGTACATGCTTAAGAACAAGTTTCAGTCATCTGATCCCTTAAGTACTGATCTACTATAGTGTGAACCTATGTTGCTTTGCCAGTTAAAAAAGACCCTGTGGTTGTAATAGTAAATCCTCATTTAAATAGATGAACCTAAGGGTTAAATATCCTGAGTCTGGACCTATGCCATGTAGAAGGGAGGTTCCAATATGTCCCAGAGTTTAGTGACTGATTCCTGCCCCTAGTTTATATAAGAGGAGTTTGTACATGGTTCATTCTCTTGTTTTCTACCTAGCACCAGGGGTGGATGTGCTGAGAGCCTAGAACATAAGACCATAGTATCTAGCTTTGAGCTTTACCTTGACCAACACTTTAGTGTAGTTGAAAATCAGACCCCAAGACAAGAAGGATAAGAAGGAAACGGGTAGCTTCTGGAGAACCCCCCCGCCAGAAGGGATATTTCCTATTCTAGAGAGGCTTCCACCGGAGGGGATCCATTCAATAAAGGCGTCTCTCTAGTGGCGAGAATATTCCTTCACACCTTTACTGTCTCCTACAGGAATTAGACATGTTCCTTTGCACTTGCTTACCATTATGTTTTCAAATTGCTTCTCCATTTGCTGTTCTCAGGAAGTGCCTATTTTTGATACTGTTCAATAAACCACATCTTTTATCCATAGTGTAACAGTGTTTTACTCAGCAGCTGAGATTAACAAATGGAGATCAATTGGCCACCTCTTTCACCCATTAAAGACAGTACCTTATTACTTATTTAGCCTTTTTAAATGTCTACTAACATTTGACTGTATTTATATTAATTGTCTTATTGGGTACTGCTGTCAATTACAGGTGTAGGGGGTACCTCCAGCTGTTAACCCCTTACAGGAACAATAATTTTAAATAAAAATATTTATTTAAAATCTTAAAAATTTCAAACAGTCACACTTGCGGTTTTACAGCATCCATGCAACATTAACTTTCTTGCCACAGCTGACCTTAGTTTCCACCACAGTTTCCTTAGGGCCTATCCCAGATCTCAGGGAGGGTTAACTCTTACCATTCCGGACTCATCCACTGCTTGGTTCGGTAATCCGATGCACCTTAGCACCCCTTTACCACTCCGCCAAGCCTTCCCATCTCAGTAATACAGTGCTCAACCAGCACCCCTTTACTATTCCGACCGGGATCACCAATAGTCCTTCTTCTTGCCCCAGGCCTCCTTAACCCTATCCTGTGTCTTCCCTATATTGTGGGTCTCTGACTTGTGGGATGTCCACGGAAAACTAATTTCCATTACACTCCTAGGGGGGGCAAGAAACTACCCGTGCTAACTTCCCTATCTCAGACACCTAGTGCCTGCTAACTACAAACTGCTATGCTAGGTTCTACCTTTCTTTCCGTCCTGCTGTAGATCTTCTTCAGGACAGAGTTTCCTTCTCTTCTTCTCTCTTCTCCTCCCATTAAAGACATCAACTCTAGGGTGTGGCCTCCTTTTATACCCTCTAGCACCCTCTGCTGGTGGGGGAATAAATTACACCTTTTTATCCTTGAGCACCACCTGTTGGCCAATTACCCAAATAACACTCTCAACAATTTTAACACATACTCACACACATTATTCAATCAACTTTTAACCACAAATCAATTACAACATTTGGTTCACCCTCTTACACAGGGGCAAAAAAGATAAATTAGATTGGTAGAATTTTAAATATAGGTCTATGGTTGGGGGCTGTTCCATGGGTTACTTGGTAACAATACACCCTAAGACCACTCACAGGTTGACCCACATGAATTGGTTGTTTCAAGCTTAACTGAAAATTATAATAATGGTGTTACAATCACAAATGTTCAATATCTACTAAGTGTAAGAACCGCGACAAGCTCTGATATAAAACGACACCATCTAAAAGATGGCAAGGTCATAAAGAAGTCAGTACGAGCGATCCTATTCAAATTGTGAAATATTCATTTACTTTGAGGTCTTAGAGTTTTTCAGGGAGGGGGTTACCTTGTAATCACACAAAAAATCCTGAGTAAACAATGATTTTGAGGTATTCTAATTCATACTGTAAATGAGGAGATGTTTATGCTTTTTTTAAAAATTAAGTTTAGCCATAAAAAAATGACGCTAATACAAATTTTAATAAACTGGACTCAAAGGGGTAATTTTACTAAAGGGCGAGGTGACTAACGCTGGCGACGATTCGCCATGAAGTGAATTGGAGTGCATAGATCTTCCTCAATCTTCTGTTACTTACATCATATTTTTTAGTGGAAATGTTTCTAAGTCCAAAAAACACTGACGTCTTTCTCAAAAGTCCTCAAATTTTTTTTGGGTAAACTGGTTCCCCCATACATTTTCTAACATATGGAACATTACAGTGGGCTCATGTGTAGGGCATTATAACAACTCTATTTTCTTTATTAAAGTTCCCTGGACTTGTGTAATGTAATGTATTCGCTGCAACATATACGTCCATTCTACTTTATAATTTCCGGCTGTATGCAAATTAGACTGAGCTAAGACCTCTAAAGAAGTTGTACTAGGCATAATTGAACGCTAGTGCATCTTTGATTTTATTGGCGAAGTAACGCTAGTGAAAATTCAACAGCGTTCGGCTAAGAAGATCCGTATCCTATGAAACCAGGGCCGCTATAGACAACGGACTTATGGACACAGCTCCCCAACTATGCATGCACATGTGATGTCATTTACATGCACACCGACCAACGTCCAGACACCCAGCTCCACTGCCAGATTTAGCCAGCAAGGTATGGCAAGGTCTGGGGAGAAATTTTATATATAGGTGCCTTTACAGATATATATAAATATGGCCTTCCATGAAACCTTTCACCTTGTCAGAATTTGTGTATTGTATATTGGTTGTATATAAATAAAGGATAATAATAATAATTCTGTTTGTAATCAGTTTGAACAAGCCCATACTCTGGATGTACAGTATAGAACTTTCACAGAAAGCTATGGCAAACAGCTTTCCAGCCATTCTGCTATGGCAAACAGCTTTCCAGACATTCATGGGAATTTTATGGATTATCATGGCTTTTTTTCTTCCTGAATGAAAACATCATGTGTATGTTATTGATTGCTATTACTTTTCTCTTTATGAATGAATTGATTTAACATCCCAGATGATTTCTTGCTCTTAGTGGTACGGGAAATTGCTTCCTGCTCTCAAACTACAGGTCAAGGTATAAGTCTGAGAAATAATTACTGATCTCGACCTTACCTAGCGGGGTCCCCACAGAGGTGTCATTCACTTAGCGACTGGGCTATGCTCCTGAACTCATGTTAGCATCTCAAGCAAATCCTCTCTTGGGGAAATTGCTTCCGTTGCTCCACATCTTGTTCCTTAACAAGCCTTTATACTTACCTACAATATGATCACTTATAGCAAGGAACACTGATACTACTTAAAAGGCAACATACACAGACATTATCATATTTCGATCCATAATCAGGTTGTATGGAAAAGCCAGACTAGCCATTGAGACAGTGTATATGCACATTAAATAGATATATGAATATATTAACAGTCTGTAAAGCGCATTTGGCCCTACTTTAAAGCTAAATAGGTTGAAATAAGGTTTACTTATACATTATTATTAGTATAATATTTTGTCATTATTTTCAACGATACACAAATGCAATTTACCAATAATTTAGTCTGCATGCATACTGTACTCCATCCTGATCTTTTAGATTTTTTTTTCTTTTTTGGCATCTACAGGTCAATGGAAATGCACTAAGATGTACAAGGGGATGTTGACGCATTTTATACCAGAGGAGCGACAGCCTTTCAAGAATGTTGTAGCAATGTACAGTATTAACAATTTTTTACATTTTTTGCAATTAAAATGGTGCAAAACAACCCATTGTACCAGCAGCCTTTATCCCTGCCCCTATAGCAGAACATATATACAGATATTTACACGTTCTTGTATGAATGAGGCCCAGATACATCATGTATGTCATAATATGTTTTTATAGGTAAATGCTCTGTAGTCATTTCCCAGCAATGGCAGAGCCTTATTCCTGGAACATATCTAGTGACTCAGTCAATTGAGTAGATGTTGGTTGTTGGTTGGCCATGTGACATTGTTACATTATGAGAGTGATTGCTTCAGCCTCTCTCTGCTTTCTTTCCTACGGTAATAGATTACATTTATCTTTATAAAAATGTGCCTTCTGCACATGTGCCAGCAAGAACTGCAAGATGGACCTTATTTTGCCAGGGTTCTATGTATGACAGCAGGATCACTGAAGCAAGCAGATGTCAGCTTACACCCATATAATACTGAAGGCACTCCAAGCAGAATACCACAAGCTGACATCTTTGAATTACAAAATTTTTAATCAGTTTTCCCACTTTTAACTTGCACCTTGCAACAGTAATCTGCTTTATTAACACATTTTGTGGAACATGTAACTAAGAACATGAACTCTTTGGTACCCAAAAAGGGGGTTGTGCTGGCCAGTGATATCGGTGATTCTATGGATTAGGTTTTGGCTGTAACTTATAGTTTCATGGTTAAGACTGCCAAATGTTTGGCCTTTTGGTAGGGGTCAGTGCAGAGGATCTCTTATTCTGCATACATAAAGTGATGTGATCCCACCTTCATTGCACCCCTACTTTAATATTCACATATGTTTGTTGCTAAGTACAACTTGCCTTTTCACAATTAAATATTTCATATTCCCAAAAACACATCTTTGTTTTAATGTGTTCATTCAGTGTTATTTCTAAAAAAAAATGTGCTTAATCCTGCCCATCTGTCTATATATGATTGGCTGGCAAGATTATTGTCACTTCTTGTATTGTTTGGTAATTTCTTAACTCACGTTGGGCCTTTATTTGAGCAGTAAGCATTACACATACAATATGCCTGGAAAGTGTTACAGATCAGTGACCCATACAAAGATTTATGTACTGTCCATTACCTTATGACCCTGTCACCCTAAACACTGAGGGCAGCTGAGCCAGGATCACAATTTTATATATGAAGGTTGGTTTTCTGTTTCATTCTATTGTATCCTATAAAAGGATCCTATTTAAAGTTTAACACATATTGCTGCTAAATAACAGAGCATTTGTAGTTCAGCGTGGCTCCCTCACCTATATGTCCTGGTTTAATGATATTAAGGGAAATGGAAAGGTTAAAACTAAGTAAGCCTTATCAGAAAGGTCCACCTAAATATACCAGTAAACCCTCAAAGTAATGCTGCTCTGAGTCCTCTGTCAAAAGAAACACCACATTTCTTTCCTTCTATTGTGAACTCATGGGCTTCTGTATCAGACTTCCTGCCTTCAGCTTCAACCTCTTTGCCCCGGGCATGAGCATGCTCAGTGTGCTCCTCTTCCCCCCCCTTTTCTGCTGTAATCTGAGCCCAGTGCTATAAGTGAGCAGGGAGAGACTCAGGCAGGAAGTGATGTCACACCAAGCTAATACTGCAGCTGCTATCCTAAACAAAAAGAGAGCTTCTAGAGCTTTTTACTTAGGTATGGTAAAACATTCTACAGAATAAATATAGCATTCTGGCTTGCACTATTGCAGCTAATCTATTGGCAATAAAATGCCTCTGTAGCTTTCCTTCTTCTTTAAATAGGAGTGGAAACGTGGTAATACATCTTTTAAATATTAGCATGCACCATACTGTACTTCACTACTACTTGCACCCTCAGCCTCTTATACCCTCTTATATCCCTTATTAGGGCAAAGACAGATACGGTGTAAAAGGCATTTTTGTACAATTCCACAGGGGAATGTCATTTCAGTGGGTTTCGTTGCCCATGGGAGAAGAGATTTCCTGTTGGTGACAAAGTGTCCCATCTGCCTTTGCCCTAAAGATTCAGTGGATCTGCCCTGGTTTGTTCAGTGCACCAATACAAAAGTATGTGACAAATTCAATTTCACACTTTTTTCAGCAAAATTATTCTGGACTTCAATATTTTTTCAAGCAACACTATGATCAAACATGAAATGTAAAAGCCTTTAATTTTGACACTGTTTTAAATTTAATAGTAGGCTCCTTTTTCTTCTTAAATGGAATCTAAGGTCATCAACCAAGAACAACTATCTAAGAACAACAGGAGGAAATAAAATATTAAGAGAAGAATGTGAGCTGAGTGTACAAGGCATCAGTGATGTTATTCTATATTTAGCATTCTCCTGTGCCTACCCTTTATTCTGCCCGATATTTATTTCTACCATTCAAGAAGAAGATGACAAAGAGATCTGTGTTTTCTCCCAGTAGAAAAAAGGGGTACAAGTTCAGAAAGATTTGCAACCTCCAGGTTGCGCTTCTAGATTTTAATACATTTCATTTAGTGGGCCATGGGTCTAATGGTGCCCTTTTGGGTCTTGGGCAAGCAACCTTTTATCTAAACCGAAATGAGGGACATAGAACATTGTAAAGGTTTCCCATGTACTAATATGGGAGTTAGAAAGGACTTCCCAGAGAGCCGCTTGCATTCTAAAGGGTTAAAGGACATCCCCTTTACCAGCGGCAAAACAGCTCCAAACCGGATCAGATATTTTTAAAAACTTTTCCTCTTTGAACTTACTTTTATTATGCTTTTGGGAGTAAATACTAATGACAGGAGTTATTTGAGGGGAACTTGCAGAAGGAGAAGGGGCTGTCATCACCGTGTCCCTGGAATGACCAAGATGCAGCTTATGGTGACACTTTGGAAAATGAGTGACAAGTACTCACTGGGGCTAGCTTTATACAAGCATGTCCCTTCTATCTTTAATTCATTAGTATGAATGGATTTTTAATTGGAAAAAAATGAATTGTAAAAGGAAGCTATGATTGATGGTTGGCTTTCACCCATTTAAGTAGAGATGAGGAAGGAGGGGCGGAGGACAGGCACAAAAATGGAGAGTGGAAGGGACAGAATAAGAGGTACAGACATTTCCCTGGACAATTGCCAGCAGTGAATATGCAAACATCAAGTTATCATTAGCAATGCAGACATGGTTTCCATACATGAATACCAAGATTGCCTGCCATGCCAGTTTAACCTTAAGACTGTTATAGAAATTATGTATGTTTTTGCGAATAGCCATTTATTGAGGGAACTCCCATCATGTGACAGAGTAACAGTACCAGAACTCACACTCAGTATTTCTTATTTGTTCCATTTAACTTACATAGTGCATCATATACAGTATGACTACAATATCCCAGTACATGTTGATAAAACAGGAAATAATGGTTCAGTATAGGTGTTGTTTGCAACTGTTATGTGCATTGCCAGGCATACAAAAATAGGCACAGAATTGTGCACATTAATAAGCACCAGCTCAGCTCAGTGGCAAAGAACCCCTGTACTTAACTTAATACCTGACTTGGTAATCGGTAAGTGCAGGGTTATCTTTGAATCTTATATATGTTTGTGCAATTTATTAACTGGTGCACATTTCAGTGCCTAATTCTGGTGGCTGCAATTATGCTGGAATTATTGGAAAGAAAATTTTTTGTCTGTGAAATATATGGTGGGTGGGCACTATTCACCACAATGAAAAAGGTCATCATGTTGCACTATGGCTGTGCTGCACTATCTGGCACATGGCATATGGATATTTTTGGCTGGCATGGTCTATTCACTTCAACACAAGTCTAAAGGTGGCCATAGATGTGAACATAAAGTCGCAGGAATCACAGGAAATCAAATGCTTGGTCAAAATGGACCCCACTATGGGGGAATAACATCAAAATAAAGTACCTGGGTGATAGTGTAGGGTCAGGTGCGCTTAAGTTATTTGCTCAGTAGAAGGCGGAATTTGAGCTACACAATCAGATGTTATTTCGATTTTTGCAATTGCAACATGTATTTCATGCCCAGTTCCCTGAGGGGGCTCCACGAGTAGCTGAATCAAATGGAATGTGATATCCAAAGACCTGAGTTGACCAAGCCATTTTGTTACAGGGGCAGATTGATCCCATTACACATGTATGTCAAAAATGGGCCTAGGACTTCACATCTTTGGATGAGGAAGCCTGGAATGACATACCTGAAACAATTCCAGACACTAAGTTAAAGACCGTTTTATTCATATTAAATTCTTAAATAGAGAGTACTTAACTTTCACACCGGCTGGCATGAATATATCAAGGTTATCCGGATATCTGTTTCAAATGTAATCTCGATAATGGTACTTACCTTCACGTGGTTTGGGAGTGCCCCAAGATCAAGCAATTTTGGGCCATAAATACTTTCGTATATAAATGACTTCCCAACATACGGACACCCGCATTTTGCCTTCTGGGCTACTTTGAAGGGCTTACATTGTCTTTCAGTGACAACAACTTTTGTACTATGCCAGAAAAGCCATCCTATTGACCTTGAAAGCCCCGGAATCTCCCATGCTCAAGCTTTTGGATAAAACACATTGATTCCCTTAAGAAAAGCTTATAGCTGAAACGTCGGGGTAAGTCTGATTCTGTGGCAAAGGTATCTGCTTCCTTTTTCTGATTATCTGTTTGTGACCTTATTTGAGTGGCATATATGCATGCTTAAATTGTGCATTTTGCTGACAGTTTTGTCTTACTTTGTATATATGTATATAATCTTTTTTTGTGATTTCTTATAATCTTGTAAATATATATTTTTTGCAATATCACTTGGTCTATTTATTCGGTGTGCAAGCCATTTGTATAGGATATAGTTAATTGCTCTGCCTTGTATGGGGGCATTTGCTGGGCCTATTCTACCTGACGTTAACTCAATCTTTCTTTACACTGTTGGTACATTGGAGTGCGCTTCACTGATCAATATCTATATATAAGAATAGTACTCAATAATAGAAATCCAGGTCCCACTGTGACTCCTTCAGTTACACTGAGTTGGAAAAATAATAGGTTATCTGAAAGTACTTCCACTATGAAGTGCTGACGCTTTTTGAAACCACATGACCAGGCAAAATTATCTGGAATAGAGTCTATAGCAGATGGCCTTCCCGTAATTTGGAGCTTTTTGGATAACGGATCCTATACCTGAGTTTTCTTAATATTGTGCACAATAGACAGGGCTTTTTACAATATACAAAAAAAATAGAAAGTGGTTGCCAGCCCATAACAATGAAATTTTATAAAAAAATTACTTCTAAACAAAATTTTACACCACAAGTAAATATGCACAGAAAATGAGAATGCTAAGGTTAAAAAGGGATATTGTGACGTATTATTCCTTTAAGTTTTTGTGTAAACTACAATAGAGTCTCAAGACAAAAACCTTGAAAATGGCAGCCCTTAGGTAACATATATTGTCTTTTGGTCATAAGAGAATCATTTTGTGTCTATAAAAAATACTGCTTACTTGTTAGAACACCTTTTTGATGAATAATTGCTGCCAGAAACAAGCTATGATGTACTGGCCTCTTGGTTAATGAAAATTCACATTAAATTTCGCTCTCTTGCTGAATAACGGTAAAAAGCGGCAATTCTAAAACTATTTAACCCCTAAATAAAATAGCACACAAGATGCCATTAATGGTGACAGATTCGTAGAGCTGAAAATTTCCTCTTTTCTAGAGCAAGTTCTAAAGGGAATTTGCTCTGCGATTAGCCCCAATTACAGCTCGGAATTTAATATGCATGTCTTTCGAGGGAGATATTGCTCACTACTGCCAGAGGACAAGTTCAGAGGAACGTTAATATACTGTATCTGAGCTCTGAAGAGCATTGTAATACAGCGGGATGTCAGGAGCAATTAAAAAGGATGGTCGGGGAAGTGAATCCCCAGAAGAAAGAAAGGCAGTTGTGACACAATGGCACTTTAAATTGAATTGATCAATGTTACTTACAATTGGACACAAGGTCCAGCTCAGCTGACAAGCTACTGTCACAATCACAATGGGATGTTCTTGTAACCTCTTCACATCTAGCAGCGCCACACAATGAGTTTAAGGAAAAAAGATTAACATGGCTTAACAGCCCATGGGTACATCAAAAATGTACAGATTGTTACAGTAATATGACCATTAACTGACAAGCAAACATGTACGTGATATCTAACAAAGGCATTACAATAAATGAGACCAGATACAATAACCAAAAAGAAGGCACGGCCCAGAAATTAAATACTGTACATTTTGTGCCATCAACATGTTTGGTTTCCGACCTGTCCATTTTGGAGATTAGCATTGTATGTGATTAGAGAAATCTACAGAGTGTTTGTCAATGATACATCTTATAATTTTGTGTACTGCATCATTGTAGAAAAATAAAAAGATGGAATGGTGAAACACTGATGAAAAAGGACCTTAGTTTACTTGGAATAATAAATGTATTCATAGGAAGCAATACTAGTAAGCAACAGAGAGGGACAGCAATATATATTTGTGTTGCTCCATCTACAGTATGCACTCTTGCTTTGGTCTTTAGTAGCCAACAAAATCATTTACTGAAATACAGTGCACGAAAGAGCCACTGTGCTTACAAAGGGTATGGAGGATTTCAGTTTCAGCATTCAGACTGGCCACATTGGGATTAAGATCACTATGTTTAAATATATAACTCCCCAGTGCCTTATTAAAGGAAAAGTGCAATTCACTGGGGGTGCCTATATATCCAAGGACAGTGCTGGCTTGCACCCACCAAGGCTTTGCTTGTATCTCGCACCAGATTTTGTATCCTTCACATGGTGTGAGAGCAGTCAGAAGTACTCTTAAAATGAGCACAAAAGGGTGAACTTTTGCGCCCCTTCATGCTCACATTTTTGTTGTAGTTGTAAATTACCCCTTATGCGTTGTAAAGTTCCAGTTTCACGTAAAGTATACTGCAAGCTGGGGAGATTCAGTTTCAAGAGGAGTATAACACACGTTGTGGACATCACAGTGCTGCAAGGGAGAGTTCTTTTTAAAGTGTCTAAACGACTTTGCAACACATTCTCCGCTTAAAATATGTCAGATGAATTAGTGGGAACAGCAGATCCTATTTGTAATTCTGGCTCTTAGCATCAGGCAAATCTGCTTCAAAAGACAGCTGCATTGGGAAATGGGGAGAAAAAGATTTAAAATAAAGCAATTACGCCTCTGAAGATAAATTAAAATAGAAAAATAGCACTATAAAAAGGAACCCATTTTACTGCAGGAACTTCTGGCTTTTTTTTTTTTACTGGTACTACTAGGCATACAAAATATTAGCCCTTATTGCTAATGCTAATGTAAGCATTTCAAATGCGTGCTTTTGTTAAAAGCAAGGAGTGAAGCGCCACTTTCTCTAATCTGTTATTTTATTTACTGTAACATTTTTTCTCACATTTCTAAATTTTTAAAGCAATCTCTGCATAACTTGTAAAATCTTTGCAACAGAGAACTAATATAATACATTTATTTCGTGCTCCCTGTGATTTGATACACTTAAAGGTTTCTTTAGTAAGGCCGATTTGTGCCCCACTAGCTTCTAGGAAAAACATTTCCCAAAAATATTCAAGCTGCTGGAAGTGTGCCAGGTCAACCCTCTTGGAAGCATGAAGGGGAGGGGTGACTGGTGATCCAAGCACCAATGACTTATATGCAACTAAGGTCTGCCACTTAGTAATGTTTATATTGTACATACTGTATTTGTAAGTACAGTGGGGCTATAGCTCATGAACATCTAAAATGATTGTCATTTCACAATGATAATAGAAAAAATGTAATCATTGCAGAATACATAGCTCTTTATGGGCTAGCAAGATGGCAATGAGGTATAAATAAGCATATAACAGGACAGATTAATAATACTGCCACCCCAGGGAGAAGCCTGGCCATTGGGAGCTGGTTCATGGGAGGAAAATCACTCTAGCCGATCCCCTATTATTAACTTCAAAGGTAGCAAGGAAAAATAAATTGTAAAATTGGCAGGAAAATATTCAAGCAATTTTATGACATGCAGACTTAATTACAGACACGCCATGTTTATTTCTATGGTTCGGTTTTTGTACACGATACAGGGAATCAGTAATTTCCCTAAGAGTCAGTGAGGAGTTAAAGTGATCAGACTATTTAGGTGTTATGCATTTAAAGCAAATGCAATTTAATTCTTACGTTTTCAATGTTAACGGCGATTTAACCGAGGACACAAGAGAAATTAATGAAACTAAGAGAGCTTAGTGCTCAGGCTCAAATGAGATTGTAATTAGACTGTAAGGAGGCAGTAATACCATCACTTTTGGAAAAAAATGTCTCTGTTCCAGGCATTGCCCAAACTACTATTGCACATCAATCCAGCACAAGGTTATGGGGAGATGAGTTAGTCTCATGGGCATGGAAGACCTCCTAATTCATAGATGGTTCAGAAATGCTGGAATCACATGAGTGTTCAGTGCTCTGCAGAGTTGCTACTGTCTATATAGATCAATGTCACACTAACAGTTATAATAAGTAGAAATAGTCCCCCAAATCTTACTACCGGGTCAATTTCAAATGGGTAAACAATTCCAACAGCAAATTTTCGAACTCTTCCACTTTTTTATCAGCATATCCAGGTGAAAATTCCACTCAAGTGTCAGGTTGAAGACCTGTGATAAATATAGTAAACCTGTTTGATATTTAACTAGTTAAATCAGTTTTGTTTATCAAAAACATTCAGTTTTGAAGTCCAAGATAAAATAATCAGTGTCTTAACATAATAAAGTTCAGAAATAGTACAGCATAGGTACATTCTTTAAATGAAATCAAGGAGTACATTCTGATTCCAAAAAAACCCCAAAACAGTAATGAAATACTTTTATGTGTCAACTAAGGAGTCAGAATAAAACCCAGTAATGACCCAATGCATCAAAGATTGCATCATGTACACTTTCAATGAGGATAATGTACTGTATGCTACCTGCACCATAGAGATGGCTATTGGTTCTTTGGTTTCTAAATTAAAGTGTAACAAGCTGATATCATATATCAGACATGCTTGGATAATCAAGGCATTTCCAGTTTGGTTTTCTTTGGTATGTACTCAGTCTAGAGCAGTATACCATTGCTTAAAAATGTAATCACTATTTATTTCCTTATATTTTTTATAATTCAGTGCTTGTGACAGCAGTAACTCCATGGATGAGCAAAGTGGGACCTAGGTTTCGGGTTAATGTTTCCAGCTGGTGAAGAAATCTACTGTAGACTGATGTGTCTGCCGGAGGACGTGGGAGGTAAAGAAATCTCACAGCTGGAGGAGACATGGGATTCTGCGCCAAGATCATTTGGTTTACAGCCTCCAAATATTCTTCAGAAACCTGTATAGAGTTATTGGGAAAGTTCAGGTAGACCTCCTCTGCCACTTCCGAGTCTACAGTGACCTGCTTGTGCCAGTGCAAAGCAACTACAGGGTCCCATGCAACTGTATAGATGGAAGCCTTGATTCGAAGGTCTTTAAGTAACTGCTTTAGTTTGACCTCTTGGCCCTGTAAGCCACTGTTTTCCTCAACGCATAAAAACAGGCGCATTTTAGCTTTTTTCCAAGTCCTCACCATGTTCAGCACAGAAGCCATTTGCAATAAAAACAAACTGCTGGTGTCCACATAAGCTGTGCTGTCTGGACGCAGAAGGTTAAGTGGCCATACATCAATGTATGCTTCTTTCCCACGAGGGTTACACACAGAAGACTTGTCAAAATCAGAGAAGTATCTTGCTAGCACCACATTTTTAGACATCTTGACGGTATCTGAAATAATAGCCACATATTCCCAGGGTGAAAAGTTGGTTGTAGAAGGCCTTCTGCCAGCTGAGGAAAACATAAAAGAATCTTCTGTGTCCAATTCTTGTTCATTCTTTTGCAAGTCCTGAGGAGCTGATCGGCTGTAGAACCCAAGAACAACAGTATTTGGCCTCATCCCACCTGCAAAACAAAAATAATGTGGGTTATGATACCTCCTGGACTCAACATCCATCGTCAACTATCTATCTTAATTAATTAATTACCTTACGTATTGCTTTTAATTGTATACATTTTTTTTAAATGGAGACAAAACACACAAGTGCAAGAGTGTCGAACCTCAATTCAGATTTAATTTACTGATAGATATGCAACATGCACATAAGATGTGGTCTGTTTAAGGTGAACAATGCAATGAGAGTGCTTGCCATGTGTGAGAGAGAATGCTGGCAGTGAGTGAGAGAGAGTGCTGCCAGTGAGTGAGAGAAAGTGCTGCCAGTGAGTGTGAGTGTACTGGCAGTGAGAAAGAGAGTGTGCCGGCAGTGAGAAAGAGAGTGTGCTGGCAGTGAGTGAGAGAGAGTGCTGGTAGTGAGTGAGAGAGAGTGCTGGTAGTGACAGTGCTTGCAATGTGTCAAAGAGAATTCTGTCAGAGTGAGAGAAAGTGAGTGAGAGTGTGCTGGCAGTGAGTGAGAGAAAGTGAGTGAGAGTGTGCTGGCAGTGAGTGAGAGAGAGTGAGTGAGAGTGTGCTGGTAGTGAGAGGGAGTACTTGCAGTGGAAGAAAAACTTGAAGCATTCAGAGAAACCTGCAGATTACACAGTGGCAAGCTCCTATAAAATGTAGCACATAATTCAGTACTCACTTGATGCATATCATGAATTCTGTGCAATAATAAGACACAACAGGGGGAATGCAATAAACAGGCTAACGGAAAAAATATGCAGAACAAAATATGCTTTGCAACACAAAAAAATGTGTATTTTCTTATTTGTGCCAGAAAGTAGTGAATTTTGCACTTTTGCAAGAAGCCTTAAAAATGCACAAAAAACTTAAATGCTTTCTTAACAGACCAAATGGATAAGCATACAGAAATATGGTCCCCCGTGGCAGAATTACTGCAAATACAAATTGTAAATGGAGAACATTTCAGCATAAGAGAAAGGCACTGGTTGGTTTAGTTTTTTCTTTTTCCTTTTCTTTTTATCTTTATTTTGTTTCTTGATACCAATGTTCTTCTATTTTTTTAAATTGTAAAGTTAAAGTTAAACTCATAGGGTCATTCTAAACATATATACTGCTATTTTAGGAATATACAACTGATGACTGAACATGTTCATTTAAAAAAACATAAAATGTTCGCAATATATGAAACTGTCTAGAGATCTTTGTCACATTATTTTTTGTTTTATTTATTTATTAAAAACATATTTTACTCATGTAAAAATACTAGGGATGCACGGAATCCACTATTTTGGATTCGGCCGAAACCCTGAATCCTTTGTGAAAGATTCGTCCGAATGCCGAACCGAATCCGAATCGTAATCTGCATATGCAAATTGGGGGTGGGAAGGGGAAAAATGTTTTACTTCCTTGTTTTGTGAGAAAAACTCACACAATTTCCCTCCCCGCGCCTAATTTGCATATGCAAATTAGTACTCGGATTCGGTTCGGCCGGGCACAAGGATTCAGCCGAATACGAATTCTGCTGAAAAATGCAGAATCCTGGCCGAATCCCAAACCGAATCCTGGATTCGGTGCATCCCTAAAAAATACCCCCTAAGACTTCTAACAATACGGGGCAGATTTATCAAGGGTCAAAGTGAAGTAAAAAAATTCAAGAAAGAAATTCAAAGTAATTTTTTGGATACTTCCACCATATAATAGGATACTGAGACTTTGACTTTAATTTAATTAAACTTTGACTTTAATTTAATTAAACTTTGACTTTAATTTAATTAAATTTAATAGTTCTAATATTCGACCATTCGATAAGTACTGTCTCTTTAAAAAAACTTGATTTCAATACTTCGCCAAATTAAACCTGCCGAAGTGCTATGTTAGCCTATTGGGACCTTCTAGAGCATTTTTCTAAGTTTTTTGAAGTCGAAGAAAAATCGTTAGATCGATGGATGAAATCCTTCGAACCATTCGATTCGAAGGATTTCATTGTTCGATCAAATGATTTCACTTTGACCGCAAATGGCCAAATTCGATGTAAAGAAACTTCTACTTCGATATTCGAAGTCGAAGTATTCCAATTCGATGGTCGAATTAGAAGCTTTTTCTATTTCAATTTTCAAAATTCGACCCTTGATAAATCTGCCCCTAGGAGTCATGTTGGAGTGAATTGGTTTTTCCCCTGTTCCAGGCTCTGTCCACTGGAGGTTGGTAAGGACCCTGCTACTGCCCGTCTGCATGTACTAAAAATGGGATATTAGAACAGGAAATCACCCAGTCCAGAGATGAAGAGCAGCTGCTGAACACCATGTCTGACAGAATCAGAAAGAGTTAGGTTGACAAAGGCCTTGATGTTGAGTTCATCCACCAGCTGCAGCCATATGTCTTTTTGTGTTTGCAGAGGATCTGATGGCAGTACATCTGAGGAAAGGGAATGGTAATTAGTAATCTACTATTGTTGCCATTGTTAATTGCATTGCTACATTTAGCACCTATGGATAGTAAATATACATCCCAGGAAACTAAAATAAAAAAAAACATCTGTTCTGCAAATGCTGTAGGCGGTGTCTCATCAGATGGACATGCACTTACGCCCAAGTGGAATATTAGAGTATAATATAAGTAGTTATAAAAACAAATAATAATAAGGTTACCGAAAAATATTAAATAAGTACACTTTTGATCTTCTTGCGAAAATTGTTCTTAAAGGGAATGTTCACCTTTGGACATGTGGTGAATATGCCCAGCTCTTGCCATTAAACTTTTCCCAATCGATTATTTTATTTATAAAGAAGAAAAAATATGCTGTCATGATCAATACCACTGAAGCAGCACATTGGAATCGTAAAAGTTGTTCACACCAACCCCATAACTATATCAACAAACAGTAAGTCAAAGAGGGACATTTAGATATGAAGCTCTATAGCTTTATTCGGCTTCATGAATTGTGCCAGCCGATCATATGAAAGATATGTAAATTCGGCAAAATGGAAAGGGGCGCGCACAGTAACGAATTATGCCTGATTTCTTTTTTAGCACAGGCAGGTTCAGGAGCAACAGTCGAGTGGCTTTTGAGAAATGAGATGAGCTGCTTCAGTGAAACTTTTCTTATAGTAGATACAAAAGAATTAGATCTATTGAGAAAAGTGGCTAAACAGTGGCTGTTCATTTTTGGACATTTATCTGAGGTTGAGCATCCCCTTTAAGGCTTGGAAATATGTGCTACCATCTTGGTATCAAAGTGATAAACAGGACATGAAGGGAATGAACTATCCCTCCAATAAATATGGAGCTTTTCATGGTTTTTTTTGTTGCTCCTTCTCCCAGTCTAGCGTCTATTTCTCTCTCTCAGGCATTATACATTACAGCAGTGCCTCTCAGGAGGGAATATATACCTGTTTGTACCTTAAGCTTTCCTTTATCTGAGCATTTGTCTTTATCTAAGCTAGGGCAATGTCAAATAATCTCAGCTCTTCTTGCTGTGAGTAAAAAGACCCAAGGACACCTGCCATATTTGCCACTTTAATCAAAATGTCTCCAATCCTACAGGGTACAGTTGCCCTTTACAAAAGAACGTGCATTTGCTGGAAGGATACTCTGAACCTATGAATCTCCCTGTCTTTCCAATAGGGTCTTGGGATTGCCTCCATTAAATGGAACACATAATCTGCTTGTGTATGGACAATGGCAACAACTGATTCAGTTTATGGAATCTGATTATAACATTTAATGCACAAGTTATGCTTCTGTACATGGTCACTATGGCAACCCCAGAACTCTGGAAAACTGTTAGTATAAAATGTACTCAGAGTCCATTTCAATGTATCAGAATGGTAAATATTGTTAGACACTGTTCTAACGCAAACCAGCATTTCTAATGTTCACACAAAATTGCAGGACTTCGACACAAGAACTTGGAAATTAATGTAACGGCATAAAGCTGTAATATATGTTATATGATCAAATTGAAACTTTTAAGGTTTAACGCTTCAATAAAAAATGCAAAAATTGGGAGATTTATTTTAGTATTTATTTGGCTTATTCAGAAAAGCCACATGTAGGCAGAGCAAGTATATAGAGCAGGGGGGAGGTTTGGGGTAGCTTGGAGGTACACAATGGGAAGGGAGTGCGGGCGGTTCATGATGGTGTGGGAGCCTCCATGGTGGTAGGCCCTTGAGGTGGCAGCCTTGGATAATGAAATTTGCTCAATGTAAAATCCTGGGTATTATAAATCTGAACCTTAGGGGTATAGTTGCTAATACTGGAGATAAATATCTCCTGAGATGTTGCCCATCTCCAATCTTAGTAAACATGCCCCATAGTATTTACATAAGACAAATTCAAAACAGAAATTAAGGATTAATTTCTAATTGCCATAGGTATTGTTGTTGTAAAGTGCAATGCATGTTGAACTACATTACTTTATGTATCTTAGTGTAAAAGTATTTCATTCATGCCTTGCATTATCCATGATTAGTTACAAACTTGATGGGGCATTCCTACATCATACTTAAACTGCTCCGCTTGATGCAAAACAGAGGTAAACATTTGTGTTTTCACTGTTCTTACCGAGTTCATCCAGATCCACGTGCCCCAGTACAAATAGTCCACTCTTTTTCAGGTCATTTGCAAATGCGATAAGGCTTTTGTGGTTGTGAGGATTGGAGACCATCAGAAGAATTTGGGGGCGCCAGAACTTGACATGATCCTTACGCACATCCAGCATGAGAAGGTACTTCCTAACCTAGGGGATGAAATGTAACTATTTATTCTCATTCTGAGATGCAACATTGTCTTGTCTGTTTTCCATGTCAGAAAAGATATGAAGGCTATACATATTATGCACAGTTAGGAACTAACAACAAGAAGTAGTCATGAGAACCATGATTATTCAGCAGCTCTCAAGTTTGTCATTTCCAAATGACCCTAGTAAACATGCACTGATAGAAACAACAGACTGGAATAGGAGAGGGCCTAAATATTTAGATGAGTAAAAACAATATATGTGTAGCCTTACAGAGCATTTGCTTTTTTAGATGGGGTCAGTGATCCCCGTTTGAAAGCTGGAAAGATTTAGAAGAAGAAGAAGGCAAATAATTCAAAAACTACTGTATTAAAAAAAAAATGAAGGCCAACAGAAAAATTGCTTAGGATTAGCCATTTTATAACATACTAAAAATAAACTTAAAGGTGAGCCACCCCTTTAAGCATACCTCCCAACATTTTGGAAGTAAAAAGAGGGACAACATTTTTTATCGCACGTAGAACAGCAACATTTTTTGACCATGCCCCTTTCTGTGGCCACCCCCCCTAATTACCATGTTGATTTTACAAAATTTGTCAGGTTTAGTCCTTATCTAAACTGTTTTTTTGTGTCTCAAACTTGTTACAAAGTATCTTATTTGCACCTGTTCTGGGCTCTCTGCTAAAAGCCAATTAAGTGAGAATTAAGTGAGAAACTTTGTTTCTTTTTCTGGCTGTTCAGTGCAGAGAAAATAGGGACTTTCCAGTACAAATGAGGGAATGCAGCTTGAGCTGTCAAAAGAGGGACTGTCCCTCCGAAAAAGAGACAGTTGGGAGGTATGCTTTAAGACATCCTGAAGTTAAACTGTCTCAAGAATAAACACTGTAAGTTGCATAGCATAGCTATACTGTTAATAGCACACAGTAAGATTGCTGACTGACTTAATCGTGACACTTATCACCCACTGTAGCACAGATTTAACCACATGCAACAAATCTTACTATGTGCCATTACCTAAGGCTCAAGGGAATCCTGCACTCAACACCTGCCTTTGACAAAGCATAAATACAGGGTTCACACCTATGAAACCATGGCATAATAGGAGGTGCATACCTTGACTGTATGAAAACAATAATGCTGTGACTGCTATGGTGGAAGCAATAAAAGCGCGTTTGCACATCTTGAGGTTAAAGGCAACCACAAATTACTAGTGGGTTCAAAAAAATTTGCAGCATACAAAGAATGGGTATCGGGCACTTAGAAAATGTCCACAAGGGCCGCCAAAATCAATTAAAAATTAGTCAAAAATATAATATTTATTGTAGATTCATAAAAAAGGAGCAACATTTCCATTGGCCTAACGCGTTTTGTGCCCTCCAAGAGCTGGTTTATCCTCTCCCTAAGCTGAGGGTCTGGGGCTGGTGCACCTGGACTACCTGTTCTACGTGGTGAGTGATCAACAAACTTTATGTCCTGTGCCCCTTTCTTCTTTGGTGGGTAAAAAAATTGCCAACTTTGCACCAGTTTTTTTTTTGGATTTAGTCTGAGGCTATCATGAAGTAAAATAATGCAGTGTTGTAAAAGGTAAACATCCATTCCTTCAATTGTCATCCTGACATCCAAAAAGGTGGCTTCCTAGGTTGGTTTAATAAAAAGAATGTAAACGTAAACACTAATAAACAAGGTAAAATCTCCTTTAAATAAACCTATGTAAACAGCTAGATTGAAAGAAATACTAGAAACTGGCCTTGGCAGCTTCAGAGATGGAATAAATATTTTGAAGTCCAGGTAGGGGATCTGCTATCCGGAAACCCATTATCCATAAAAAATAAATTACAGGAAGGCCATCTCCCATAGATTATGCAGATAATTCTAATTTTTAAAAATTATTTTTCTCTGTAACAATAAAACAGTACCTTGTTCTTGATGCCAACTAAGGTTTATTTATTGTTTAAATAATTTTTTGGTAGACTTAATTACAAAACTCCAAGTTCCGTGCATTCCAAATAACAAGTCCCATTCCTGTACATGCTTTTTCCAAGATATAGAGCAAATTGCTATTCTTCTCTTTAATAAGCGAGGAGGACACCTCAGTGCAACCTAGTGCAATATTGCTACAATATGTCTTCATAACGTTCTAAAATAGTCAAAAAGGCTAAGTAAAGTAGCTGATTGGTTCAATCCCATTGAGTATATAGAGGTTGTGGTACAGACACCAAAGTATTCTGGACCCATGGAAAGGTCTCATCATGGCTTTGTCTGACCCTGAGTAGATGGCAAGGAAAGTAAAAACAATATAACAGGAATATTTCATATAATTAACAATTTTAACTGTTTGTTGTATTATATTGTGGTAAATATGAAGCAGGGCTTTTATACTATAATAGCGAGGACTTGTAATGAAAGTCATAGCATGTACAGGAACTTTCCTCTCTCTCTCTCTCGGGTATTGGTGAGCTCAGCCATACAGATATAATTACCATTTTATAAGTAGCAGTTTCCTTTATACTTGATTATAGGTGCAGTCACTTAGCTGCAATGATGAGCTATTAATAAAGGTCATGTGTAAGCTGTGGGAAGAAGTGAAATGAGAGAGCAAAGAAAGCAGTTTATTGGAAATGGGTTGTGGGTCAGAAAATTGCTGGTGACACCAGTTCACAAATGTACTCAAAACAACGTGGGACTTATTAGAGCAAGTGATAGCAGTGAATGTGACATTTGGGTCTGTGATTTTTTCCATTGTTCATTGCTGTCTATAGCAAATGATCACAAGGCAGCAAAATGTGCCTACTGGCCTGATCTGTACCATTCTAGTGGCTGTGGTGACTAATCTGATGTTCACTTAGCCTTACTGCCACACAAGCTGTTTCTCAGCCTGAGGATAGACGCAAACTATGCATTGTTCCTCAGAATAAGAAAAATGATGCCTGTAAAGGTTCTCATTCATCCAGGTCATGGTATATAGCAGTGATGCCCAGTAGCTTATGAGCAACATGTTGCTCCCCAAACCCTTGGATGTTGCTCTCAGTGGCCAAAAAGCAGCTGCTTATTTTTTAATTCCTGGTTAGGAGGCAAGTTTTGATTGCATAAAAAAACAGATGTACTGCTAAACAGAGACATAGGGGCTACCAATAGCCAATCACAGCCCTTTGGTTCCATCCAGGGACATTTTTCATGCTTGTGTTGCTCACATGTGAAAAAGGTTGGGGATCTCTGGTATTCAAATCAGCTGGACTTGCTGTATATTCTTTTTCCTTGAAGAAAGCCAGTCGGATGAATAGCAAAACGTCTTCAAGGAAAAAGAAAATGCAGCAAGTCCAGTTGTTTTGACTTATAGATATAAGAAGAATTATATTTATGTGTGAACTCCAGCAACAACTTCCTTCTTAAAATGGTAACTTAAGTCTAATGTCACATGGTAGTGTCCATCATCAGGAATACCAGCAATATGATTGGGACTCGGACAGATTATTCTTTATTTGCTCAGTGTGCAGGTCGCTAGAAAATTGAAGTTTTCAAAATGGTGAAAACTGACCGGCGTGACTGTGCAGCGCAGGTCGGGTGAAAATCCATGGTTACGATGGCAGGTAAGCGGGTCCAGGTCAGACTTGGGGAAAGCTGGTACGCTTTGGATGAGAGTTTTAAAAAACAGACCCATGCAGGTCTCTACCACATGGGTCTGAGTTATGGCCTGTGGATAAAGGCAGGTGCAGAATCAGCCCTCTTATGTGTCATGGGTGCTGGCAACTGTGAGTATGCATTTTGCCTCCAAAATTTGCTCCATGTGCCTGCATTCTGCCCGACGTGGCATTCTGCCGAGTGGCTCTAGCTGCAGACACATGAGAGGGCTTATGTAAGTAGAGAGGCTGGTTCATGACCTGGGTTTATCAACAGGCCATGAATCTGCCCCGTGTGGCATTAGACTTAAGGTACCATTTTAGGAGGAGTTGATTGAGCTTGCAAATAAACATAATTTTTTTCTCTTCTGAGGAAAACTGCAGACTTTCCTGTAACTCCACTGCTTAGTGACTTTACAAAACTAGGTTGAATTGGCTGGCAAAAACATATTCTGCATAACTGGAGCCATTGGCTAGTTGAGTACTTCACTGCTGCTTCCCTGCCGGATGAGCATTCTCCCAAACTTTTTTAATTAACTGTCTAAGAAGTACAAAGTGTAAATAAATCTAATTTATATGTTAGTGAGAAAGAAATTGTAAATAAAATCTCTCTAAATAAAAAGTTTTAAACTTTCACAGATGATTTAATGTGATGGCTCTCCTAATTTTCATTTAATTTTCTTTCTAATTTTTTAACATCAATCACCCAAATGTCCATGTGCTCTTAGACTTTATAAAAAAACTTTGTGGCCAGGCAAACATGTTGACAGAAATACCTTACACAAGACCATCTCATATAATTTGGGAGTAAAACAAGACATAGTTTTGCACTTTATAAAAAATCATGGCCAAGAGGAACACGGTGTCACAGATAAAGTATCTAAGTACCAGGGTGTTCCTCTTGGCCATGTTTTGTTATAAAGTGCAAAACTATGTCTTGTTTTACTCTAAAATTATATGAGATGGTCTCGCAAAAGGTATTTCTGTCAACATGTTTGACACAAAAGTCAAGGCAAGGTCCATGGGTTGCATGCTGAGGCTCAACTTTTTGCGCTCCTAGAATAAAATGCAAAAAAAAAAATCTCTGCTGCACCCCTCAGTCCTCAAGGCTTGTGCCAGTGCCAATGGCAAATGAGCACTTATATCTATTCTGTTAATACCTAATGTTTATCATCTAGCAGATGCATTTTTAGAAATACAGCAGAACCCCAATTTTATATTTCTCAGAGGTCCATGTCAAAATAGCAGGGTCAAAACTAGGGGTATGCAGATAGGGTTGCCACCTTTTCTGGAAAAAAATACCAGCCTTCCTATATATTTATCTTTTTTCCCTATTAATAACATTGGGATCAACCATAATTTTTACCGGGCAGGCCGGTAAAATAAGGCCAGGTGGCAACCCTATATGCAGAAGATACACGTGTCTAGGGCACAGTGGCATTGGGATGCTAGGCACGTTTCTTTTTGCCACTTATCCATGTTCCAGGCCTTGTCTCCTCACCAATTCCAGGGTATTCTCTGACCAGCTCTCGCCATTGGGTCTTAAGTGTGTAATTAATTGTGCGCACACATAAGGGCAGGTCTTGCGAGGCTGAGAGCTGGAAACTCTACTTTAACTTATATAAACATGCTGCGCTGTAGCCATGGGGGCAGCCATTCAAGCACAGGCTACACAGCAGATACCAGATAAGCCCTGTAGAATCCTACTGTTTACTATAGAGCTTATCTGTTACTGTATCTTCAGGTGCCTTTTCCATCTTTGAATGGCTGCCTACATGGCTACAAAGCAGCTTGTTTATATAAACTATAGTAGAGTGTCTGTAGCAAACGCACCAGTTTTACCAGTGCAGAGCAACAGTACATTGTATTTGAATTCATTTAAAACATTTTCTTTTTTTGGTTTTACTGTTCCTTTAATAAAACAGCAACAGACAATGCAGAAAGTGTCCTTCATCAAAGGTGTGATTGTCTTTTGTCTGTGACTGACTTCAGCTTTCCTTTAATATCGGTGGGTTAGAAAATGAATTCAGCTTAAAAGGACAGCTAACGAGCTATGTTAAAACAGAATTCTCTCAGGTAAGTGTCAGACATGGGAAGATAAGTGAGCCTGGTAATATTATTACATAACAGTTTAATATGGGTGATTTTGCAGGAGAGTGGTATGGATAGTTAGCTTTGTGTCTGCACAATGGGAACCTTCCATCAGCATCAGAGAAAAGAAGAAGAAATTATTCCCCAATGGATCTGTTAGTGAGGTAGAAAAAGCATTTGTTGCCTGCACATCCTGCACAGGATTATAATATATATATACTGTATTTATGGAAAAGGGGAAAATCAAACCCCATTTCTACTTGTTTAACAAGTAATGCAGGTGAATAAACATGCATTCTATCTTTGAAAATAAAAAAGTGTCTTGTTTTGAATTTGCAAATTAATCATATAGTGTTTTGTGCTCCATGCCCCTGTAATTAGAGTTGCCACTCGGCTGGTATTTTATAGGCCTGCCTTGAAAAAATAATGCTTTTGCCAAAATTATCAATAGGGAAATGTGATTAAAATATAGGAAGGGCTGTATCTTTCTTTTCCAGAAGAGATGGCAAGCAAAGCTGCAATGTGCAGAGGTATGAGGGCTCATTTAGTATTAACAAGGGAACACGTTCTCCAACACTAATAGGTGCAAAACTTTGTCCCTAAGGGCCCGTGCATGCACTGCAAGTATTTTTACACTTTTTGTCATAATGAATAAACAAAGCCCACAGTGGGAGAGTTCTCTGTATTTAAAACTCATATTTATGACATACAAGCGCACAAGAAGCATACACTTTAATGGAGAAGCCGATTAATCAGAATTCAGAATGTGTCTAAATCAGGAAATTGATTCACACATTTAATTTCACTAGCTTTTCAGCATGACTAGGCCTGAATCAATCTGTATGATCCAAATAATTCTAAACTGCAAATACAATTTTAAGTTACTATCTTATCTCATTACCCATCCTTGCCTTGAGAGGGAAAGTGGGACAAAATTTTTATCACAGCGAGCCCTAGGTCGAGGAATTAATATAAAGGTATAGATACATTGGCACACACTGGAGTTACAGTAGGTCTTGCCCTAGATGAGAACAGGTCCATGTAAGGGTCAAAACTGTGCCTGCCCATCTGACTGGGGATAATTCAGAAACTGTTTGGGCAGGTTGGAAAACCCAATCAGTAAAATACTGTATCAGTCCATGGATGCAGCCTGCAGCTGATGCATGGGACCCTCTTTTGATCCTATTGTTGGCATGAGAATTTAATGATTGGATTAGCTCAATTTGTTAACCGACCTTGTCATATGTATACTCTGCTCCCTGAATTTTTCTCGTTTTGAAAGCCAGGTGATCGACTTACCTGATGGAAGATGAGGGCCTGACTGATGAAGCCCCAGCTATGGTTGGGTGTAAGGTAATGCAGACACAGGAGAAGTAGCAGCATAAAGACCACACTTGCAGAGCCATAGATTGGTTGAATAAGGAATATCATGACTAAACAACCCAAGATCCCCAGGATACACGTATACCACGTAAAGTAGCGGAATGTGGGCCTGTGTATGAAGAAAGGAGAGATAACGTAAGAAAGTCATTTGTTCTGCATAATTAATAACATGATATTGCAAGTCCCACGACACAGATGATTCATCTCACAGTTGAAAATATCACCTTCACTGTCCGCTGTTGTTCTTTTAAAACTATTGTCTGAAAAATGCCTTAAAGGACCATCTGGTATTATCTTTCAAATTTAGTCATTTATAAAAACTACCCTTTTATTACAATGATATGCTGTGAATGCAGTGTGTTGCACAAATGCTTGTTGGGATATTATGCTGTAAACTGCACGATAGCCAAACTTTGTGTATTTGTGGTTGAACAGGGCATATGCAATTACTAATAAATGGCAATTCGTTTTTTTAGAGCAGAAGCCAGCCTGGAATCTAGCCTATCGGCATCCCACAACTGTCAACCAAATTAGATGTACCAAAAAAAGGGGGGAAGTATAGAGGAGAACAGAAAAGAAATGTGGTTTTTATCCTCTCTAATCACAGGCTCCCGAATAAGAGAATCAGAAACAAACGCTAACCAAGCCAAACATATCGTCTCATATATCAGTGCAGGTACATGCCACACAATGCATTGACTGCTTTGAGCAGCTGAACTCTATTTTGATCTATGAGGTGTTAGAAATCAGCAGCAGCACTGAGCTCTAACATTCCTCTGAATAAATAATTAGCAATGCAAGTAGCAAGCAGGGATTAAGGATTTATACAACTGGTAAATGTAAAATGGTCAATAAGTGTTTACTGAGCAGCAACCATTGTTACAACTCAATATGAAATATCAAGCATTTATCAGCACCACATGCCTATGTAGGGCATTTTTTAAACTATTTAGTATACTTCTTAGGCCGTAAAGTCAGGCACATTTATGAAATGCAGGACATAGTGAAAAGTGAAAAAATCCACTATATTTTCTGCACATTGCACCCTGCCCTGCAAAAAAAAACCCCACAAAGACCTGGGTTCTCAGTATAAGTGCTGCCTGTGTTCAGCAGCACTGTATTCATGATGGGCGGGCAGAGAAAAGCACGTAGGTGCAAATTAGGGAGCTCCAGTGGGAACAGGCCCCATGGCACGAGGTAAGGATAGGCCTTGTGTTCTCACACACTGTTCTCCTTGTGCCCAATTTAGTACTTCTGCTCCTTTAAAGGGTATCTATAGCGAAATTTAAAATGCTGAATATATGCTTCATCTTGCGGAAATAAGAAACTTTCTAAATATAATTAAAAATGCTGTACCATTTATGAAATAATCAGGTTACTCTTCACTCTCCCGCTCTGAGCAACCTGTCTCTCTTCATTCTGTCTTCACGCAGTAGGTGGAGTCAGTTTTTGACTGACAGTTAGGTCTAATACATCCTTTGGGGGCGTTGCACCCTTAACCTAGGTGCTCACTCTTTCTCTGTGTGCACAGTGTCTGTCAGAGTCTGTTATTTTGTTACCTTTTGTTTGTGTTAGAGTTGGTTATTTGAGTAATTCTGCTAAGAAAGGGAGCCTCCCTAAAAGACGTATTAGACCTACCTGTCTATAAAAACCTGACCCAGACCTCAGCATGAAGAAGCATGAAGAGTGACAGGTTGTGGAGAGTGAGATACTGAAGACTAACTTGATTATTTCTTAAACGGTACACAATTTTTAACTAATTGTATTTAGAAAGTGCCTTCATTGAGATGAAGCTTATATTACATTTTCCCCTTTAAGTACTTCCAGCTCTTGTAGCAGGGGCAGTAAGAAAATTCCCCAATTGTGTACAACATGAGACCTGCTCCCAAACAGACTGATGCACATGCAATACAACCTAAGCATCTTTCCTCTAGTAATATTCATAATTTAAAAGCAGTATGGCTTGCAATAACCTCTTAATGATATCTATTTATAATGTATATCTATGTATAACGTAGGTTCCTTCACTCTTTTTCTCTATTTAAACATGGATAAGATTTGACCTTTCTGTCTGTTCTCTCTCAGCTGGAAAACGGGTGCAATTGTATTTAAAAATGTTTAAGAAATTACAAGGGTACTTCTAGTCTTCTTCCCAGTAAGTGGTTGGCTCCTAAAGAATCCGAGCTAAAATGTTTCAGACATAATGGAAAAGAGATGAATTGAAATCACTAGTTTCCGTAACTGTTTCGGCATTGCTCTTAATGTTCTCTGAAGACATACATAGAATAAAATGCTTTTTGAAATTATGCAAAAAAGCACAACTTCATCTGATACTGATAGAACACATGCAAAGCAAAGGAGAGTAAAAGCAAGTGTTCTTTTTTTTTATGTTGCCCTGTTGAAGTCAGCTCTCATAATTTGACTCTTCATTGTATTGTTATTCTTTATAAAATAAAAACAGAGAGGAAAATGTTAATGTATCATCATCCTGATACAAGGCAGTGCTTCTAAATATAACATATTCTACGCTTTAAAGAGCAAAATATAGGCAAAAATCTATGTAACTTATGGTACCGGAAACATTCAAAATAGAAAAGACATTGTGTCACTTTTAAAAAGCAGAAGAAAAGGTGCCACTGTGTAACTTAACATAAAAGAATAACATTGGTTACAAAGGAAATAATTATAACACAGAAACCGTGCCAAGGAGAGTAAGAGAGTATATACAGTACATGATAAAGAACTCAAGCAGTAACATTGTGGGCCACTTAAAGGGGGACAATTGAAAAAAATATGCTAACATTTTACATATTCTTTTATCTGGTGTTTCCAGAAACAAAGCAAAGCTTATGAGTAACAATGAAACATGCACACTATTAACACTTATGTACTGTAAAAGGAAATTACATATACAGGCATGGAACCTGTTATGAGGAATGCTTGGGACCGTGGGTTTTCCGGATAAGGGGTCTTTTCATACTTTAAGGCTACTACAAATCATTTAAACACTAATTTAACCCAATAAGCTTGTTTTGCCTACAGTTCTTGATTATTATTTATTAGTTTGGATCAAGAACAAGGTACTGTTTTATTATAACACAGAAAAAGGAAATCAGATGGCCTTCCAGTAAATTGGAGCTTTTTGGATAATGGGTTTTCCAGATAAGGCTGATAAATCATGTGAGGTTTCAGGTGCTGTTCTTACCATGGCTAGACATCATTCAAAGGGTTACTAGCTATTTTTCTGGTTTAAAACAGCTAGGCCTCCAGACTGTCTGCTAACTGACTTGGCAAATGAGTTTAACTGAGGGGCCATGGTAGAATAGAAGTCAAGTCAAGTAACTAGGAAATAGAAAACATCTCTCTCAATCTTGTTATTAAGACAGACTGCTTAGTGATAAACCAAGTGGTTAGACCATTTCTAAAAAACAGCAATTACTTATACCTGTGGCCGTCCTGACCATCTCTGACGTCAGTGGAGGGGGGAACACAAAAACATAAAAATACATTGGAGAGGATTTTAACTGGAAAGGTGGTGAGTGTTCTGGGCCTGCCCTCAACCCACACTTAAGGGCCTATTTATTAAACCTCAATTTTTTCTGGCGAGTTTTTAAAGGGAAAAACTCCATTTTTTAGAGGAAAAAAAAAACAAAAATTTTCAGAGATTTATTATACCCCAAAGCTGCTAAAATTCTGAAAATACTCCAGCTAACTTCTTCATGTAGAAGTCAATGGCAGATGTCCCTTTTACAATTGAAGATATTGTGATCTGCGCTGGGGTTTGAAATACTGAGTTTTCAGGTGGCAACTTGAAAAAAAAAAACGAACGATTCGGGCGTCAAATCCGAAAAAGTCGTAAGATTTGAATTTTTGTTCAATTTTATCATGACTTTTCCCACACAGACGATTTTGAGCTGATTATTTGATAAATGCGTTAAATTCGTGGATGGACGTTAGGTCAACTTTATTTTAATTAAAAAAAATTAGAAGTTTTAGTTTTAGTAAATACCATAGGTGCCTGATCCACTGGGCCTACACACCAATATCAGAGAGCCACACGAAAAATCACAAAATGGTGGCTCGAGGTTAAAGATGTAAAAGGGCTAGGTCATTTATTATGATCTGCACTTTCTATTGGTAAAGTATTCTGAAGATACAGTTTTTCTTTAATGTAATATACAGTTTTGATTAATACCAAGGGGACTAAGAGGAGCGATGGAATGGAGATCTCATAATTAGCATTAGGTTTTCTTACTAAACCAAAACCTTATTTAGGGAGCTTGTGATGATCCACTGGTTTTGCTTTGCCATTAATTGTATGGCTTTCTGCCGAGCATAGATTTGTTTTGCTACAATTATAAAATAAAATCATCAGGTATTGCTCCAGAGATTTGTCTGGAATTTAGGGGAAATGTATTTATCATAAGTTAGGATGATTTGCATTCTGGAATCTGTTTTGGGGGGTTTTTGTTTAACTTCTTTTGGAGCTTTTAGCAAGGGCTGAGCTTGTAAACTATTTATAAAAACTTATATGCATACTGCATACTAGTAGAACTTTGGTGGCCAGCATCTATCTCAAAGGAGGTGAGTTGTAGATATTTGACTTTCAATTTCTGAATTATTTTTAACTGTCTCTGAGGATTGTGAAGTCCATAGCAGTAAAGTGGTTAAGTGTATTTTTTCTACACAGGAAACTGTTTGTACACCAGGCCTGAATGTGTTAATCCCTTAAGTAGTTGCAAGTAAAATGAATAGAAATAGCCTTTGCCTTCCAATCACTGAGCTGTACTTAGGTGAACAGTGTGGCACAGATACCAGAGATAGAGTGAAAAATTGCAAAAGGCTTTTAAAATGCTTGCTCCCTGTGGCTGTAACCTGCTAATAATCAGAACATCAATGGGGATGCTAAGCAGTTCAGCTAGAAGGTGGCATCTTCCCACCAATCATAGGAGTGGATGCAGACTACCTGAGGAATAATTTAAGGGAAAGAGGAGACAAAATTTCAGATGCTAAGGGAGCCATATAATTTATCTCCGTTAATATAAGGCTGGCTAACTACACAATCCCAACACTGGCTGACGTCAAGGTGATTTTAGGTTGGTAGTTTTGTAAAGAAAGTATAATACTACATCTAGCAGAACGCTCTCAATACCACTTGGCCTGCCTATTAGTAGAGCAAGAATTATTTCAGACCCCCTCACACTTACATATAATACTGAGGGATGATATAATAGTCTAGGTGATGCCATTATTACAACAAGGCATCATTGTATATAAATAAACAATAAAGAACAGTCAATATAAGTACTCACAGACATATTGTCAAAGCCTCAATCTCTGTGGCACTCTTTGAACACTTTAGCTGTAAAACTATATCCCTTATCCTGTATTAATCTGCAGACCAATCCAGCTAGCAAGTCGTATGTGCAAGTTATGGCATCTCAGCAATGTAATCCAAGATAAGCAAGTAAAAAAGAATATTGTAGGGTGCAAGGCTAAAGCAGAGAACCACATTTACTGTATACAGGCCCTGAACAAAGTATTTAGGTAAAAATAAGTTAAATATGGGAAGTACCTATAGCCAATCATGAAATGGATACCCATCACACTCTTCAAAACAATAAGTAAGTCCATTAAATACAATTGATCAAATAATCTAAACAAGTCTTAGAGCCCTTAGTAGAAAAAGATATCCATCATATATACTGTAAATACATTTTTTAAAGGGCTTTTCATCTTTGAGTTAACTTTTACCGTGATGTAGTGATATTCTGAGATAATTTGCAATTTGTTTTCATTTATTATTATTATGTGTGCCTTTTGAGTTTGTTTTTTTTATTTAGCAGCTCTCCATTTAGCAATTTCAGTAATTTGGTTTGTACAGCCCAGGTTACAAAGATGACTAATAAAAAGTAGCAATAACAAATGTGTAGCCCGACAGAGCATTTGTTTTTGGATGGGGTCAGAGACCCCCATTTCAAAGCTAGAAATAGTCAAGGATTTTTTTTTTAAAAACTATAGAAAATAAAACATAGTTGTAAAGTTGTTTAGAATTGGACATTCTATAACACACTAAAAATTAACTGAAAGGTGAGCCACCCCTTAAAGGAGTGGTTCACCTTCCAAACACTTTTTTCCAGAATGTTATCACATGTTAAACACATGTGTAAACACATGTTATCCAGAATGCCCAGGACCTGGGGTTTTAGTCTACTGTACTAGAAAATTATTAAGGGGCAGATTTACTAAAGGATTTTTCGAAGAATTTTTCACCAAATTTAGCGTTTGAACGATTAAATCCTTCGAATCGAACATTTCGAACAATTTAAGCGTACGATCGAAGGATTTTCCTTCGATGTAAAAAAACGTAGAAAATGGTTGTAGAAGGTCCCCATAGGCTAACATAGCACTTCGGCAGGTTTAATTTGGCGAAGTATTGAAGTCAAAGTTTTTTTAAAGAGACAGCACTTCGATTATCGAATGGTCGAATATTCAAACGATTTTTACTTCGAATCAAAGTCGAAGTAAATTCGAAGTCGTAGTATCCTATTCGATGGTCTAAGTATTCA
This sequence comes from Xenopus laevis, assembly GCF_017654675.1. Classification (NCBI taxonomy): domain Eukaryota; kingdom Metazoa; phylum Chordata; class Amphibia; order Anura; family Pipidae; genus Xenopus; species Xenopus laevis. The sequence goes on from NC_054379.1 coordinate 108,088,748, forward strand.
AAAAATTACTTCGAAATTCGAACTTTTTTAACTTCGAACATTCACTCGAACCTTAGTAAATCTGCCTCTTAAACATGAAAAAAACCCAATAGGCTGGTTTGGCTGCCAATAAGCATGTATTGTATCTTGGCAATAATCAAGCAAAGGCTACTGTTTTATTATTACAGAATTTGGATTATTTGGCTAAAACAGAGTCTAGGAAAGACAGTAATTTGGAGCATTCTGGATATCAGGTTTCTGGATAATGGATCCCATACCTGCATTACCATACGTCTAAAAGGTACAGGTCTTTTTAGCAAGAACAATATCATTGTAATGTGCCATGTAATGTAACACTGCTGAACAAACTGCGTAAGAAAACAAACCAGCTGGAAATTACAAGTTCAATAAAATAGTCGAAAATCTGTAAAATATATGCGTTACATATGTATGTTATTTTATGCAGGTGAAGCTTTTTCTATTGTTATTGTGAGAGGGGCAGTTCAAGGAGTGGAAAAGGTTTTGCAGACACAACCATACAAAACACAATAGGGGGTTTTTAAAAATGGAGGTCTGTAGCACAATTTTTTCTTAAAAAAACATGTGTAACTATCCCTACATTTTCTCCATAATAAAGCTGCCCATTCTACTAATCAGTAGCATATTTCTTACCAATGACTACTCTAGCCACTGCCGTCATTGCTAAAAAAATAAATGAAAAAGAACTGTCCACAGAATCCAAATTGCATTTTAAACATCTCAACACAACTTTTTAACTTCTCCTTACACCCTACCAACAATCTCCTATTCAACAATACTGCCTTCACATTCATGCCTTCAGTTGCACCTCTTCTTTCATAATTCCTTCCACACCCCCCATCCCTCACATGTTTTGTAATAAATCTATTTTGGGATACGTACAGTTAGTCTTTTAGCATAAAGCCTTCTGTTTCTACAATAAATAATACACAAACCTCAACCAGCTACCGAAATCTAATCTCAAATATCTCTTTTTTCCAGGCTGATCACTGTGCCAATAAACACGCTTCATATTTTATTTCCATTCTCCAATCTTAATTGAAAGTCCAACTGAACAGAAAACTCTTCTCTTCCTGTTCCAGTCACTTCTTGCACAAATTTGTACAAGCTCCAACATCTGTGTGGGTTTTCATTGTCATAATTTTTTTAGCCTAAAGGAAAAATACAAATGAACTGCTAAATGTTATTATGGAAATAAGAATGTTCTTTGTAAAAAAAAAAACCATAATGCCACAGAAATGTTTTGGAATCCTTCACCAAATCGCCAAAGAGTTATTGAGGTCATGAACATAGTATTGTATCAAACTTTTTTGCAAATAAAAATAAGAAATCTATTTCTTTCTTGTTTGAGCTCAGCTTAAAAAAGGAAGATGGGGTTTGTCAGGAAGTGTAGTTTAAGAGCTATAGTACAGGACATATTTTTATCTGGCTGCTGGAGTTTATGGCTGGAGAGACTAGGATGTGCATTATAAAATCTATCTATTAAACAAGGCTAGATGGTGGCCAAAAGGATGGCTATACTGTATGGTGTGGACCACTGAAAGGCAGTGCTATGGATGCTGATAGTTACTTGTAAAGGTGTGTGATGGGGACACTGGGTGGAATTGTTATGGAGGCTTGGAGACACTTTTAAGTGTGATGGGGCTAGAAATTACTCCATTGCAAATAGCAGTCATATCACTGGGAGCACATGACAGCCATTGGGTTTATCATAACATTGCTTTATCCCTTCAGAGGCATCTAAACCTGATGAGATATATTTTGTAAGAAAAACAACAAAATTTTTTACAAAAAAAAAATAGCAGGTTTGTCTAGTCACCAACTTTCTTAATAGCCCGCCACATTGATGCCTTTAGGATCCTCTTCCTTATTAATTTCATCTACTGTACATCCCCTGACATATTTACTTATCATCGTCACTGTGCATTTTTTTAGGCTCAGATGTATTCATTTTCTAGTTCGCCTATTGCTTCAATTCAAGTGCAACCACAAAAATGTATAAATCTACCCCAAACTATTCAGTCAAATCAATCTGACCCCCCCATTAGAACTATTAGTACATGATTATTATGGATAACAACGATGCTGTTGTTATTTTACATGCCCTGTAGAAGTCTGCGTTTTGTCGGCTGTCCTTCATAGGGGACCTGAAAAGTTTGCTGCTGACCAGAAAGTAATCATTCCATATACTGTATGTGGGACATTGACTCTTCGGAATCATAACTTCATATTTTACTGTCTGATATTGTTGTACTTTAGATATAGACATTGGGATATTTATAGTGTATTGTATCTTGCATACATTATGACTGTGTATCTAGATAGGAGACAATTATTTTACTGCAATGTATTACATACTGGGCTCCTCATCTGCAGAAAAACACCTCCAATATTAACTTTTTGCTTCTCACCATCATGTAGCAGGTCTAGTCTCCACCCCCTCTGCAGAAAGGTTGCATGCCAACATTATGCTTACCCAATACAGTTTACGACTAAAGTTCCTTGCAAATGCAAATTATTATTATTTTTGTTATTAATTGTCGTCTTTAGAACAATGATGCAGGGGAATAATATACAGTCTATTATATTTCCTTCATGTTGCTTTATGGACGGCTATTATTCTGCTGTGTGACACCTCAGCTGGAGCCTGTGATGGGTGACAAGCACAGGCTGACTATTAGAAATATAATTGCAGAGCAGGGAAGTGGCATTGTTAGCACTGTGAACAAGGTCTCTTTTACAGGTGAAAGTGATGGAGAAAAAAAAATCACAGGGTCTAATGCATACATTTAACTCTTTTGATCCCATTGCAGTCAATTAATAGTCTATAAAGTCACATACATCAAAAGAAGAGAGATCCAGAAAAAGTAAAACAAAGCAAATGATATGGCAGAGCAAATATTGATGTATATTATACTATATGGTTAAATCAGAACAAGCAACCCACAATATCATTGAAAAACAACACTTCCATCATCCTTTTGGGGTTATGTAATAAAAGACACTAAATATGCCTGGGCAAACGTATTGCCTTTTATTACATATGCGTGAACCTTAGTTTGGCAAAGGTTCATGTCAGTGGCAGATTATAAAGAGGACTTTTTGGGGTGGCAGCCTAATGGCTACAGGACCTTGGAAAATATGGAAATGCAAATTTCATATGCACATTTTCTGTATAGTTACAAATTTGTCTTGATGTGTCCTTTAGTGCGTCTAGCCAACAGGACTACTCAGGATTTGTGGAAAGGCCACCAAGGCCCGGGCCTAGGGCAGCAGGATTTTAGGGGGCGGCATTCTGCTAAACCACACCCTCATTGGTTCAAGTGCTGGAGATACAATAATTTCCTACATTCCCAGTACTCCAATCCCTATTACTCTGGTCCCGATAATGAAAATGTGCATGAATAAAGGGCTGGGCTGGTGGGGGCTGTTTGGGCCTCTATGTGGGCTGATTGAGTACTGTGTACCTGAAATGCCAGGGCCTATTTAAATTCTCAGTCCAGACCTGCCTAGGGGTGTCCGCTATGTAAATCCGGCCCTGGGACTACTGCTAGTTTTGGCAGCTGGGAAAGATGCCACTGCCTTTTCACAGCAAAAAGCCCCAAGAACTAATGTGCACACCCCTTTACAACACAAGTTTAATAAATAAGTCTTGTGCTAAATGTTTTATTGTACCTCTACAACTACCAGTGTATTAAAAGGCACCAGGAAATCATCAAAGTGTTAATGCATCATAGCGTCTCACCTCTCACAGGCCACTTTCTGAGTTCACATTACAAAACTCAGGATGATATTGTGTAGCAATTGTAAGATCGTTTTGTGTTCATGAACAGATGGAGGGCAGCAGGTTGCACATCCTCGATTCATGTTTTTCTTTGACACTGTGGCCCCTGCATTTCAACATTTGCCTGGAGGCCCCCCTCTTCTATAATTCTGGACATTTTCAACGAAACAGTATAATGCTATAATAGATTTTTCCACAGCTGGTGGAAACTTCCCCCTCATTTTGAATATGTACCTTCCTTGCTAATATGTCCTAATCATAACATCCAGCAGGCAGGGCCCAGAGCTAGTAATTACCATTCCAATCAACAGCCCCTCTATCATTAATGCATCCAGCTGAGAAAATGTGCATGCTTTTTAGAAACCAGATTTCTCTCCTGCTTAAATCTGCCCTCCATCAAATAGATAGTGGAGAGAGAAAATAAAGGGGAAAAGACAATATAGGTGTCCAAAAAATCATATGCAGCATACATCCCTTTCTGTTATAGAATTGCATATATGTAGAATGTAGAAGTTATTAAAGTTTACTGTTGTATATCACCAGAGTAATTTATTTGGAATTTGAAATTCACTACAAACTTAGAGCTAACTTATTATGTTTTCAAAACCAGGCATGAAATGGAAAAACGGGCGTGTTATGCAGAGTACACAGAAGACAGGAGTGCTGTGCTATTTAGTTATAATAAGGACCCCTATAGGGCAATACACAGGAAGGAGAAAGAAAAAGGTATCTATTGGGATATATTTCACAAAGGGCTAGGAGTAATTATATTAAAAGCATGTCTATTATGGATGTGTTGTAATCCTTCTTACCTTCTAACTGCACAGCTCAATTGCCTTACAAACAAAAAACACATTGGAAAAAAAAGAATATCAGAGAGAAAAAAGAAAAAAAAGAGTTTGCTCTACCTCTTGTATAGGTTATTGGTTGTTTTTGTATGTAATCTGTATGTTCAGTGTATACACCTATTTATTGTACTTCTGTATTGCCACTGTTGTGATATGTATTGGCACTTTATAAATATTTGTGAACAATAATAATAATAAAAACCCTCTTTGGTAAGTACAGATATTATTCATCTGCTTCTCCTATTTATTCAATGCATAATAGTGAACCAAGTAATCACAAAAAAACTGTAGGGGCCCATGAGTTATCAAGAAGAAAAAGAATCACTGTACTGAAAAATGGAACCAATGTATTGAACAGAGGCAGAGATGAATCTCATAATTTACACTTAAGAACCAACTACCCAGAGGAAATGGCTGCTGTACAATGATCCACTTACAGACTGAGAACTGTATATTTATAATCACTGAATCGTTCTCATACAGAACAAAAGGAATCACATGTATGTGTGGACTAAAGGTGGCCATACACGGGCCGATAAAAGCTGCCGACAGACCAAGTCGGCAGCTTATTGGCCCGTGTATGGGGGCCCCCGACGGGCTTCCCCGATCGAGATCTGGCCGAAAGTCGGCCAGATCTCGATCGGATGGGGTTAAAAATCCCGTCGGATCGCGGCCGCATCTGTTCGTTGATGCGGTCCCGCGATCCGACCGCCCGTTTGGCGAACGCTAGGATCCGATCGTTGGGCCCTAGGGCCCACGATCGGATCAGCCCGATATTGCCCACCTCAAGGTGGGCATATCGGAGGGAGATCCGCTCGTTTGGCGACATCGCCAAACGAGCGGATCTATCCGTGTATGGCCACCTTAAGTCTACTCTAGAAAACAAAAATATTTTTCTTAAATATTCCTATACTAAAAAACCCTATCTATATAAGTCCCAACTGGAAATGGTCAAAAACAGGTGTTACAGCTAAGGGAGGCACTTAATATTATACACAAAGGCACATATATAATGGTGGTAAATAAAGACTGTATTATAACATTGGGTTGGGTACAGAACGTTCTATTTAAAAAATGCATATACCACAATACCAAATTGCAGTAGTGACTAGGTATGGGCGAATTTTTTCGCCTCGTTTCGCCGAAAAAATGACACCCATAGACTTGTATGGAGACGTGCGTCAAAAAAAAGACGCGCGACAAAATAATTTCGCCGCGCGACAAATTGTTTTGACGCCCATAGACTTTAATGGGCGTCTGCGACATTTTGCCGGCGGCGAATTTTTGGCGAAACGAAACGGGTCAAATTCGCCCATCCCTAGTAGTGACTTGTTTTTTTGCTATTATTATATGATCACTTGATCCAACATGGAGCAGAAAGAAGTCAAATGAAAGGGGCAAAATCATCAAATACAGGGCATGAAACTTGGGTGGCTGCTAATATCTGTATCTTACAGTATGTAAAACTTTCATAACCTGCCAAATTTTGTAAAATAAACATGGTAATTAGGGGGTGTGGCCACACAAATGGGTGTGGTCAAAAATGTTTGCCTCGCTCTATGTGTTGGGATGTTGGGAGGTATGTAATATTCGTCAAAAAATCTCTTGAGTAAATGTGCCCCAAAGTGAGAACCTCTCCTTTGCTGCTTTACTGACCATGTTTAATTCTACTCCATTAAGCTAGCGCCACATGGGAGCCTAAATCAGTCTGCTAAAATACACAAGGTGATTTCAGCCCATATGTGGGCAGTAACCTCTTTTTTCTTTTGTATTCAAAACACATTTGACTGATTATGGTGTGAAATGCAAAGTCTAATGGTTTATTGCCAAAATTGGCCAACAGTGTTCACGCCGGAGCCAACACAATGGTTCTGGATGCAAAAGAAAAAGGAGACTACTGCCCACGTAGGTGCTGAAATCGGCCTTTTTCATCAGGTTGATTTTAGGCCCCATGTGGCACTAGCCTTAGGGGGTTAGTTATCAAAGGTCGAATTTTAGAGCTTTGTGAGCTTTTTTAGACCTCAAATGAACTCACAACTCAAATGGTTTCTAATTTAAGAAAAAACTTGAATGGGAAAAACTCAAATCAGTGAGTTCGGAATCAACAACCCAAATACTCAAATTGACCGAGTTTTCCACGCAAAAAAACTCGAATTGCTAGAGTTTTTAAGCAAAACCCACTGAAAAAAACTTGAACATCATGAAGGCTATTATCATCTTCAAATGGTTTAAGGGATCTGTGCAATTGACTTCTAAATGACCTGGACAGGTTTAAGATGTATTTTCGGATTCAAGCTATTTCCAGAGTCCGGGTATAATAAATGTTGAAAAATTTGAGGATTCTTTTTTTTTTTACTCAAAAATAACCTCGAAAACTTTAATTTTTCATAGAAAACACAACTCTAATCTTAATAAATCTGCCCCTTAATGTTGGAGAGTTCAAATACTCTCTCTACACTAGCAATCCTGATTGTCATTGGGTCTGCAAAATGCCAGGAACTTTTCCTAATGCTACTAAATTGCCATGGAGTATATATGGACTGGAAGCACATAACACCTGGGGATTTTAATAGGGGAACTAATGAGTTAAAGCAGACTGGAGGTGTTGCATAGAAACTCTAATGCAATTTTTTTTTTAAAAAAGACTTTAATGGACTTTGTTATTCCTGCAGTAATGTTTAAAGAAAAAAAAAAGATTATAATTCAATCAGCACTGAGAGAAAACAGACATTTATTTCAGAGGGCTGATCTGTTAAAGTGAGACGTTAGCCCAGGAATAAAGGTATCACTAACAACTGCAGAACTCATTTTACTGTACATCAGTGAGTGAAATGGACATGTTTTTAAGCGCTTTGCATATATTGCAGTCCTCTGCTGCCAGGAAAGCAGTAAAAATGAGACTGTTCCACTTTGTAATGCATCCGAGTATTAGCATTGTGTCAGGGCTCTGATTAGCTCCTGAAAGGCTGGAGGCATTAAAGATGAGCATGGCTGGTGGGTACGGAGGAGGAGGCGGGCTGTGTGAGCAAGGGAGTAAACACTGTTATTTTCTCTAATTGTTGTTTTTGCTGAAAGGTAATTAAAATCCTTTTTATTTCACACGTCAAAGACTGCAGCGCTGGAATGGAATGAGGCTCAGCCAGTAACAATGTGCTGCCCAGTGGGGGAGACTGGCACAAACACTTACAGACAGTGCTACCCCCCAGCTCTGCTTTTTTTTTACAAATAGTTTTCCTGTACAAACTAGTCTTGGGTGCATCAAAACTAATGGCACCCAAAACGCAATGAATAATTCAACATTTTACAAGCAACTTTGCCAGAGGGAATACATATACACAAATTTACAGCATTTGCCACCAAATGAAATCCAAATTGGCCCATTTAGCCCATCCGGTTAGCAGTTTATAGAAGAAAATTCACTCATTTTCATTTGCGTGATTTTTAGGTTGTCTCAAGCATATAAAGACTCCATCTACCTTTATGCCATAACTACATGTTTTATATAGATACTCATGGGCACTGATAGATTTATTATAATGTTTGTGGGTTTTTTTTTTTGTTTTTTAGCATACTTTCACCCTTATACTCAGATCTTACTAATTAATATTCTATAAAAGTCTGTTTACAATACTACAATTTTTTTTACATGTAAACTGCATTCACTTTAAAGGGGTTGTATGGCTTCCAAACACTTTCTCAGGTCAGTTGTTTTTAGATTGTTCTCCAGAAATAAAGACTTTATTCAATTGCTTTTAGTGATGGGCGAATTTATTCGCCAGACGTGAATTCGCGGCAAATTTCCGCCGGCAGTGAATAAATTCGAAAGACCGATGCGAAAATTTTGCTAATTTTTCAGCGAAGCGAAACGCCCCAAATTCGCCCATCACTAATTGCTTTCCATTTTTTTTCACAGTTTTTTCCAAAATCTAAGTTTAAAGTTGAATGTTCCTGTCTCTGGTGCTTGAGTCTGGCAGCTCAGTAATTCAGGCCCAGATTCTGAACTGTTACAATTTTGCAACATTTAGTTGATACATTTCTCAGCAGCATCTCTGGAGTTTTGGCAACTGTTGTATCAATTCTAACAGCTGCCTTTAATGAAAACCAGGCATTCTACTCATAGCGACAAAGATAAGAAATGTATCAACTAAATGTATCAATTTAGAACAGTTTTAGCTCCTCCCAGAAAGGCTTTAGAAAGGAGAAAAAAACAGTCACACATATAAAGTAATTGGAAAAAGTCTTTATTTCTGGTGAACTACTGTATCTGAAAGCAACTGAACTGAAAAAAGTGTTGGAAGGTGAACAACCCCTTTAAATATACGTACTGCTTAATCTTAATCTTAGAAATCCTTAGATCCCAACTAAGATATAATAAATTCTTACTGGTGACAAAACAAGCCTATTGGGTTTACTAAATGTTTAAATTAATTTGGATTAAATTAATATGGTAATCCAAATTAGGGAAAAATCCCTTATCTGGAAAACCCTAGGTCCTGAGCATTCTGGATAATAGGTCCCAGACCTGTATTATGTGCAGAACCCATGAGTTTACATGTCAGAGCTTGGCAATATATTTTTTTGTCACCAAAATTCCTGCAGGTAAGGCTTTGTTCTGCACTAGATTATTAAATTAGAGGGAAAGCACTTTGCACTTTGTAATAAGAAAAAACACACAGAAACTATCACAGCTGTGGTCAGCAGGACTGCTTGTCAATTCATACATATTAAAATTGAATGACCTTTATTTATTGATATTATAGCATGCCTCGGGGGTTATAATGTTGATGGAATTGCATTCATAATATTGTTATGGTATTGAAATCCTGACTCTTTAGATGATTTAGTGTGGATCAATACAAATCTATACATTATGCTGTTTGCTGAATTCAATATTATAGAGCTGCGCATTTAGATATCAAAGTAACTCCCATTAACTGCTTCAATTCTGCAACCACGAGAGCTCACACTACTCTACGTACACTATCTACGTACACTACTAAGAGATGCTGGAATTTTATTTTTACAGCAGGAAAGAGGCACAGTAGTGAACCCTTACTAATGATAACTTTACTTAATGGAGACATATTGTCCACAAAAGAAATCATACAAAAAGTGGATGTAAAAAAAAAAAATATGGCAATATGGTTATCTATACTGATGTAACATGTGGATTGCACATCAAAGCTATAATGCTATAGCTTGCTACGAGCAGAGGAGAATTTTACATTTTTAGAATTATTTTGTGAAATTACTTTTTAAAATAAATGTTCTTTAAACCCCCACTCCTCAAAGAAAAACTGTCCTTCTGATGGAGAAATCACAACCATCTGATTAATCCCATTTCCTGGAAAGCACGGTGCCTTCCCATGCCAGAAATCCACACTTGTTCACGTTTAGGTAACCCCCCCCATTCAAGATTAGTTTAATGAATAGGGTTTGATCTTAAAATACTTAAAATGCTTATTGTTTTAATTGTGAAATATTTTTTATAAATTTCTTGCACTGAGCAGGGTGAAATGTGGAGTAAAGTCACATTCTACTTCCTGTTCATACAAGTACCATTTTATTGTTACTTTTTATTACATAATTGTTCATAGTCTGTTTATCCCCTCATCTGTTCATCCTCAAAAAATAAAGAACAATTGCAAATTTCATCTGAATAGCATTGTTTACATCATACTAAATGTGTAAATAAAAAGTAAGGGAGCCCTTTAATTATATTAGAATGCAAAGGTTTCAATTCAAAAGTCTTTAAATCTCATTCTAACTGCCCATCAGGCTAAGCGACCAAACCACTGATCTTTGTTTTACTGGGGGTGGTTGAAGCCCCTCTGTTTATCAACATTATTTTTATACCGAACAGTATTAACTGCAAAGTATTAAAAAACATCAAAATCTGCCATCGATCAGGCAACAATCAATGGTCCCAAACACTGAAAAATATGTGTTAAAACATGGCGTTTAGCCTGCTGCTCTCCAGTTGCCATTGAACTACAATTCCCAGCAGCCTTCAGCAGCTGAAAGGCAGCATGTTGCACATCCCTGTGTTCAAGGATGCAGTGCTCAGGCAATTCATTTGCTGTAGCTGCCACCCTTGAGCCTCTCTGTCCCTCACTCCCTTTTAGTTAATTACCACTAATGGAATGGAAGGAATCACTGGCAGTCTGCCATAGAAATCAGTTGCACGTTAGAAAAAGTTTCATAAATTTATTGTAAGTATCAATTTCAATGCTGCCTGCGACAGGAGAAGAATGTATATGAAGATGTTGTTTGAAGGGCAAGTGTAAATGAACAAACTGCATAGTAACAAAGAGAAGAACTGTAATGGAGAAAATGTGAGCTGGATTTTAATGGCAGAAATTATTATTTTCATTTATCAAATACATCTACTACTTGGGTAAAGGTAAATGATCCCAATTTGCTCATCTTTTCTCTAACTGGTCATTACCTAATAAAACTCAATGGGTAAACATGTGGCCCTCCACAAGTTTTTAGCATTCTTGTGCTGACGCACTGGCAAAAGTTATCTATTTCAACACAGAGTCCACGAACATTAATTGGACTTACTCATTACTGGCCATTCAGTTGCCCCCACCCCAAATGACACCAGACCCCAACCCTTGGCAATATGATGGCTGATATGCTGTTTTGATAATTTACGATGATCCCAAAGTTTAACCTCCCAACTGAAGCCCAGACCACACTGAGAATGTGCACAGTCTTTGACTTGCAAAGATGTTTGACATAGTTACAAGATGATGATCCCCTGTTGCCAACTTTGAAAAATTAAATCATTTGCTTAATTCGGCTTCTGGTTCAGTAAGTTCATGTTTATGTTTAGTATACAAAATACAGCATTTCTAGCATTATTCTATTTTAGACTTTAGTTCCCCTTTAAACATAACTGTACCACTTTCCTAAATGTTCTTGCTTACCTGAAGTTTGGGGCAGATGCCCATTCCAGTGCGAGGCAGGCTAGTCCTACTGCTGCATACACCAACAGGAAGAAAATTGTCACAATGGCAGCAATAGTGTTTAGCTTTCCTGTAAACAGCACCAACTGAAATAAAAAGAGCAGAAATGGCTTAAATGTATATTCGGTCCTTTCAGATAACATCTGATTCAGTACCCCTTGATAGAAATAATAAAAAACGAGAAGAAAATGAATAACATATAAGTTTAACAAAGAATTTGCCTGAAAACCCTCTGCTGTATTGGCAACTGCATTGAACCTGGCACATGGGCAATGGAGAACGACATTGGCTGCTGATTTGTATTCTGGTGAATTAAACATGTCTGTTCTGTGGCACAAGCAGGGCTGCCATCAGTGATGATGGGGCACCCTATACCACTAAGTTAGGTTGGGCCTTCCATATAGGGGGCCCCAAATATTCCATCTGTCACCTGAACCCCTGAATAGTGGGCCCTGGGCCCACTATTCAGGGGCCCTAATAATGCCATGTGCCCAGTCACACCCTTGACCAACCATGGGCACAATACCAACCTCCTGTCTATGATCTGTCCAAATCCTGCCTACTCCTTTGTGTTGCCCCCTTAATAACTTGTGATTCCCCATATTTGTATCTTGGTGCCCCCTTACTGAATGGTAGCCCTGGCAACAAGTGACTATCCATTTAGTGTAGCTTATGAACACTGATTTCTAAGTTTCGGAGTGATCCATAATGCCATTGTGTGTGCCCATTGGCAGCCTTTTCTATTCGGCAAAGTTGCTGTAAATTGATCTTGTATAGCTGTAAGATCACGCTACTTGAATTATTCAGTAGAAAGGATGAGGTAAGAATAGCAATGCAGATTAATTAAAAGAAGGGGAAAGAAAAAGCTTAATTAAACTAGAGCACTTATGAAACAGCATTCAATGCATTATTTATTTAAGGGCAGATAAAAATAATGTTATTAAACATTTCTCCTCTAAATGCAAGCAAAGCTGCTAGAAATTGATGTTAAGTAGCTGTTTCATGACAGCTGAAAGGAAGTGAGTTGCAATGTCAATAGCTCTTGTCATGGGAGGGCTCTTCCTATGAAAAGGTAGTGCTGATAGAATACATGCTTGTTATAATGCGCAGATAGAGTTAAGGTACAATTACAGGGAAGTGAGTGGAGTTCACAGGACCAGAAATAAGACAAACACAAGCAGTGGAGTTGATAGGACTTGAAATAAGAAAAACAAAAGCAAAGTCAAGGTGATTTCATAAGAAGCTGAAAGTAAAGATACCTGGTATCAAGCCAAATCTGCTTCATTCACATGGTATTATGCAGGGATTTTATGCAGTTGATAATTATATACAAATCTGTTATTTGGATGAGTGACAGATCCAATAATATATAGTAAATTCTAATTTATAGCATTCACCAGTGTGAGGAGGAAAGTGCAGTGTTGAGAATTAACATGTTCAATATCCGCTCTTTTCAGATCATTACAGACTCTATATAACGATACTTTCCAACAATGCAACGGCTTTAGGTATTAACGGATATTTCTAAAGCAATATATCCCACCCTATTAAATAACTTTAGAGGCTGATTATGATGCATGGGATTGAGTAAGGGGCAATGCATTTCTGCAATTCACCCCTGCTTGCAATTACTCGGGGAGGCACATTTATCAAGGGTCAAATTTCGAATTCAAGTGAGTTTTTTTTAACTCACATGAATTTGATTTTACTCGAAATTTGAATATTCAACCATTTATTAACAAAATCAAATATGTAAAACTGTGACGAATTTTACTGACTAGAAAACTAGAATCAAATTTAAATCTAATTGGACCAAACTCGATTCAAACATCACCACATTAATCCCTGTACCCCTCCCATTGACTTGAACAGTAATTCGACAGGTTTTAGGTGGCGAATAGTCGATTTCTTAAAGGGCCAGAGTATGATAAACCTTCAAAAATCGAATTCAAATTTATTAAAAAACTCGAATCAAGTTTGGATAATTCTCTAGTCAAATTTGACAGTTTTGACCATAAAAAAAATTTGAAAATTCTTATTTTCAATACGACCCTTAATAAATCGGCCCCTTAGTGTTAATTAATGATATTTTTATCTTTTATTAGACGTTTATTAACAGTGGCCTAAACAAATAAAATGTGGCACACCATTTGCAGGGTTGCACAGCAAGGATTTTCAGTTGGTAAGAATGCAGGAGGAAAATGCTGTTATAAATAACCACATCAATGAAAAAAGATAGCAGTGTCACTTTCTCTTTGGTGGGGTGCATTTGTTTAACTTAATTTGATTTATCAGAGAAGCTTTTGTCCCTGACCCATCACCCCTAGACTCTGGCCCTCGGTCTCGCAGCATTGCCATGGATCTTGATTTTTTTTTAACTTAATAACAGAGAATAACAAACAGACACCATCCATCAGAATAAAGCCGACTTTCCCTCTCACAGAGGATGTTAACTAACACGGTGAGCACTGGGAGCAGGGGACATAGAATTGTTTTCTTCAAGAAGGCATTTGTGATTGTTCTGGTTAACAAATAGATGCATATTGCCTAGGAAAGAGGATTGTTATATATCCCCTATTAAAGTTTTGCTTCAGTGTACGATTGAACGACCAGTCACAGTAAAAAAAATTAAAGTGGTTTATATGCATTCAAATGTAATTTGCTGTTAGCCTGTTGCACCGGCAAAAATTGTATGTTTGGACACTACTATAGTTTATATAAATAAGCTGCTGCATAGCAATTGTAGTAGCCATGCAAGTTAAATAATGCCTAGAAATGTATCCATCCTTTTGGAAAATGTCATGTTTTATTGTCATAGAACATAGAATCACAGTGGAATTAATTTCTTTGACACTGATGAATAGAAATAGTCTATTTCATGTCAGTGTGAAAACAGTTCTCAGCAAGGCTGTCCTTATACAAAGATCCCCAACCATTTTTACTTGTCATACTAAAATGTAAAAAGTGTTGGGGAGCCACACAAGCATGAAAAAAAGTTTCTTGGTGTTGCCAAATAAGAAATGTGATTGGCTATTTGCTGGCCACATGAGGACAGCCAACAGGCAGGAGGCTCTGTTTGAAGTACATTAGTGTCTTTATGCCTTCAAAATGTGCCTCTATACCTTGAACTTAAAAGTGAGCACATGCTTTGAGGCCATCAAAGGGGGGTGGTAGGCAACATATTGCTCAAAAGCCACTAGATCACACCCAACAACTTGTACTATGAGCTATCTTCCATAACCCTGTATTCCCTCACTTGCTAAGAAGCCATCCAACCTCTTCTTAAAGCCATCTAATGTATCAGCCTGTGCATTGAGTGCAGCTTCACATGCAGACATTACATTTTACATGTGACCAGTCGCTGCTTTCTGCAATAGAAGGTACAAATACATGCAGCTAAAATAGTCAGTGGAACCCTGTGCATTTGCTTTAGACAATATACAAAATTAAGCCCCCGCCAAAAATAAATTGTAAGCACTATTGAATACCTTTCCACTGCCACAGCTATGAATCTTTACTATTCACATTTGTGCTGGGCTGCAGGCACCAGAGATTCATATGCAGTATGTCATCCTCATTACCCCAGGCCCACCAATGGCCTTCCATCTATAGTTTATTTTAACCACTGTAAGTACAGATGGCACAATAGTGCCATACTATCACACACACACTGGTACAAAATATTGGAAAATATACAAATGAATCCTAGTTGTAGTAGAAAATCCAATTTAGCAAACTCAGAGTATGTGCTGAGATTAGGGTATGATTCACTGTAAGGGCTGTGCCTGGTGTATATTTGTCTTCACTAGTCTTCAATTATTACAAACAGGGAGTTCAAAATTAGGGGTTGTAACATGTGAGGCTAATTTTGTTTTGTGTATGTTGGGTAAACAGTCCAAAAGGTGAAGAGAAGGAATTCCTAACATAGATGAACTATAAATATCAAAAATTATTTTGTCAGTCTCCAGACATCTTCTTCAAATGGGACATGAGGTAGATGACATTGGGTTTTGTGTCATTGAACATATTCCCCCCACTATGTAGGAGTAGAGATCAGGTACTTGCCTTAGCCATGTACAATGGATACAGAGGTTAAATAGGCATTCAGCCCACAAGGGTTAAATAGGGATTTGATCTACATTAAAGGTGTATTTGTACCTTGAGTTATAAAAGAGACTAGTAATAACCCCTCTGTATACAAGTATGCAGTGATTTCATATGGGAGATACATCTGTACAAATAGGGGCAAATTTACCAAAGGGCAAAGTGGGCTTTTCTAGCGAAAATTGGCCCAAAAAAAAACAATTTGCCAATTTACTAAAAGGCAAAGAGGACAATTTGCTAGCAAAAAAAAGCAGGCGAATTTTTGCTCAGGCAAATGATCGCTACTCCGCAAATTTATCAAACTGCGAACTTTCCACTACGTTACCCTTTTCACCAGAGTCTGTTTTCAGTAGGTTATACCCGGCGCATTGAAAAGATGAAGCTACATCCTCAACAATCTTATGCCAATGACATCAAATCCTGTATGCCGAAAAGTCAGAAAATAAGACAAAACACTGGTGTTTTTTCATATTTTTAAGTGGTATTACTGTCTGTTTTAAAGTTGCAACTGTTACATATATGTTTTTTTTTTCAAAAATGTAACATTTGAAGGTCATGCCACATTTGTTTTAGGGAGGGCTCATGTCTAGGCCAATAAAGGATCTTTTTTATCTTTATTTTGCTTCCTTGGACATTTTTAACAAGTAGCCACTTCCAGCAATTTCGCCAACACTCACTAATAAAGACTGAATAACTGAATCCGAATCCTGCTTAAAAATGCCGAATCCTGGCCGAATCCCGAACCGAATACTGGATTTGGTGCATCCCTAGAATTTAATAATCAGCCTTGTAGCATCAGCTTTTATTACAGACCAACCTCATTTTCTGCTTCAAGATTTACAGCGAATTTAGCTTCTCAACAGCTGTTCAGAGCCCACTGAGCATGTGAGTGTCGCAGACACATTTCAAGATGGTGACCCCCTGTGACAAGTTTGATATCCTGGATCATTGCTGCTATTGAGAAGCTGAAACTTTAGGCTGGTGCAATAAGTTCAGTATGTAAAATATGGCATTATTAACCATATTAATTTTTATGGGTTTAGTTCTCTTTTAATGGAGTTTTCAGTTATTACTGATACAGGGACACGCTTGAATGTGGTGCAGATGGCTCCCAAAACATTTCAATATAATGCTCCATACAGATACAATAAGTATTAAAATGGATATCCTTATGCATACATTTTTAACAATTGTTTCTGCATTTCCTACCACTTGCATTAGTGTCAGCGTGCATTCATAAACACAGCTAAATGAAAAACAAAAAAGTGCCATCTATTACGGCAAGGCCACCCCACAGACTGCTGAATAAATGTCTCAGTGAGCTGCAAGAACTGGCTTAGGAGGTGTCACCAGGAGAGGGTAATAGTCAGGGACTGCCTGACATTCATTCATTACAGTTGTCCATCATCTGACACTGGCAAATGGCAGATGAATTGGAGTTAATAGGATGGAAAAGTCTATTTTAATTTCTTCATATTTTGACTCACTGCTCCTCTCAGACAACTCCTGCTCCTAAACATGTCTCAAAGGGGAGACATTTAAATGTCACACCAGCTGTGAAGTTGTTCAGTAAGTCACCGTGCTGAAATCTTTACATCCAATTCTAATGGGAAGAAATACACTTTATTTTATGAGGCTCATGGAATACGGGGGTGTAAGCACAGAATCTAATATAATGCTTCAATCAGTTATCATTAGCATGCAAATGATCATCGTTGTTGGTTTGTTCTCTGGTAATAAATATGATAAAAACTGTAAAATATGAGGATGTCCTTTGCCTTTACTTCTATCGATATAAAATCTAACCCCATTGTTACAGGTCCTCATTCTACTGTCACTTGTGGTCAGTTAATAGAGGCTAGGTGACAAATAACAGAGCATCTGTATATAACACTGGAAGGGATACAACTCCTCCCAGATGCAGAGGAGCAGCTTCACTCTGGGTGATCTTCAGGTTATTAACCTGCTCTATCATTCCCCCATTCATCAACACTTTCCTATAACCACTCGGGTGCTATCCCACTCCCTATGCTTTGTGCAATTCCATTTCCAATCATAATTTTACTTTAAACCCTCTTTCATCTTCTGTTACATCCCCACTAAGCTATTAACCTTTCTTAACCCTTCTTCTGCTAATGGGAACAATAATTTTGCTGGCTCCTTTGAAAGGGTAGAAAACTAATTTCTGAGTACTCCTCTATCTCATTCTTTCTTTCCATATTGTATTCTACTTCATCCCGTCTCTCTGCCCGTTTTGATCTGATTCACCTATAACCTACTTGGAACATTTTACACTTGCTCAATGATCTGGTTAATACCTCATTCCCTGAGAAATTGGGAATAAATAATAACAGGTGTGTGGCAAAAAAAAACATTCTTGATTAGTGGACTATATTATATACTGTGTATATATATTATACACACATACATACACACACACACACACACACACAAGAGGAAACAGTAACCGGGACAAGTACAAAGAATTTGATTAAAATTAGCGGTAAAAACACATTTGTAAATCTGGAGCTAAAATGCAGATGTCTGAGTAAAGCAGCAACGTAAAAAAATGTGTTTACTTTTAACACGATTAGTAGTAATAAAATCACTTATGGTGACATGGAACAGGATGTTATTCCTAAGGTTTATATTTTTCTATGGTATTGTTCTATGTGACGTTGGTGAAAGTACATTTGATATGCCACTGAATGTACAAACTTTTGTTATTTATTAATTAGAATTTCTCAAGAAAGGTGCAAAGTACAATACACATTGGCTCTATGATCTTATTTTCAATCTAAACTACTGGTCTTGGCCAGCTCATCAGCTCATTTGGGTTTCAAATCTACCTCTATCTTTTTTCCATATCTGACATTGGTTTTAGCTTGTGACATTTATGTCCTCTCATGGACAAAACTCAACATGGACAAAACTGAACGGGTCATCTTCTCACCTTCCACTTCTGTTTCCCTGCCTGATATAACAATATAACCCTAGTTCCACAAGTTCACTGCCTAGGGGTCACATTTGACTGTGCCCTCTCGTTCATTCCACACATTCAAAAGCTTACTAAATTGTGCTGCTTTCACCTAAGGAACATCTTACACATTCAACCCTTCTTTAAACAATAGACTTCTCTTCCATGGCAATATCAATATCTCATTTGACTATCATAATATGACTCCACTGTCTAAAATGACCCCACCCAACTGATTCAGGAACACTGCTGCCAGACTCCTAAACCTCTCCTCCCACTCCACAAGTTCTGCCCTTCTCTGCAGGTCCATGCACTGGCTACTTATCATTTACACCAGTGCTGTCCAACTTCGGTGGTACACAGGACCGGAATTTTTTTGGTCTCTGTGGTTGAAGGCCTATAATGGAAGCCAGTGTTAACCACTCCCCTTTTTAAACCACACCTAGTTTAAACCAAGCCCATGTTACTACAAGAACTTTTAATAACATGTCCACATTAATGCAAGGTAGCACACCAAAAATCCAAATGAATTGAGCTTATTGCAGGGATATAAATTATATCAAAACATACCCTTAAATCAATTTGCCTTCTCCTCCCCTGTGAATAACACAGCCTCCCTCCAGCACATGCTTAAACACCTAAGGGGCCCCTAACAACAATTTCCAAATGCTAACAAACCCCCAGAACAAACCTTACCAGTCTCACGTCCCACAGGTAGCGTAGGGTAGGCAGAGTATGGCACACACAGGTAGCGTAGGGTAGGCAGAGTATGGCACACACAGGTAGCGTAGGGTAGGCAGAGTATGGCACACACAGGTAGCGTAGGGTAGGCAGAGTATGGCACACACAGGTAGCGTAGGGTAGGAAGAGTATGGTGCACACAGGGAGCATAGGGCAGGCAGAACATTTCCCATACAGGGAGCATAGGGCAGACAGCTTTAGTCTGGGTCTAGGTCTGAACAGTACAGGGCTTTAGGGGTGTAAACAATAGAGGTGTTACATTTGTAAACAATGCAGGGGCCAGTTAATCTCCGTACTGATATCTTTTAAAGTTTACACACGGTAAGGAGACAAAGCAGGCAAACTTTCATATGGGACGCTAAACAAGGGGGAGGGGGAGTCGCTGGCCGCCAGCTGGACAGCACTGATATACAGAATTTAATTTTATTCTTGTACTTCATTACAAAGCATTTACCAGTGCCATGCAAAAATATAAATAACCATCCAAATTACCATGAACACCCCAAATATAACCTTTGGTCTCCTCCTCACTCATTATTTCTTTTCACTCCTGCATCCAAGACTTTTCATGTTCTGCACCCATCCTTTGGAACACTGTGCCCCACTCCATTAGACAATCCATGCTCTCAAATGATCACTTAAAACCCACCTTTTCAATCAAGCCTATAATTTAAGAACTCAGAAACTTGAGCTCCCTTCGAACGCCTCTACTCTTTACTTCCAGTATGTGCATCCAAAGTGTATCAACAAAATTTTGGATCTGATTCTCACTAAAGCGCAATTCATAAATGCATTTATTTAAGCCGTAATTACACCAGGTGCATCACCTTGTGACACTTGGGGATTGTGTCCGAAATTGCACTTTGCACACTGAACTTGCATTAAGTAAACAACCCCTAGTATGTTAGCCCCAATGTCTGTTTTCTGTCAGCCTTATCTGCTCTAGAGTAATCATGGCAGCACTTGTATCCTGTAAGCAGCAGCTGACATGTGCCAATATATAATGATAAGTCTTAACTACACATCTCAAATTGATGGTTAATTATATGGTTCCATAATAGGACTTTTATATGTGCTCTCTTGCATATACATACAGTGCAAGTACACACCATTTTGCTGCTATCAAATACTCATACAGGCTACGTGCTATGGAATCTAATGTTGTAATGAAATATAAAAACAATAATGAACATTTCTGAACTAGGAAAAAAATCTAACAGTTGATTGTCTCATCACACTAACAGTCAATGGATGATATACATCAATAGTATAGGACTGTTTATTGCTAAAGTGGCATTTAGTACATATTCCTTTAGAACATATTCTGTATTTCGATGCAAAACGTCTCTCCAGCCAGCTTCCAGTTTGAGCTGTAGTAGTTTGAGCTGTAGTCCATCACCAGCCCAATTTCAGCACATTATTCTGTAAGCTGTTTTTAGCCCTCTAAATTTTCCCCCTATAAATTTGCTCTGTCGACATAGTGACCACCAGTTTGTCAGAACACCCTGACTGCAAATCACAGATCAAGGCAATCGATGTTGCTGTGTCGGAGGTAAATGATGAACAAGGAATGTGATGAAGACATTCTGGGCACACATCTTCTAGAATAAGACAAGGCATATTTCTAAAGGAATTTCCAGCCTAACGGTAATCAGATCTAATTACTATTTAACAGATTCATTTATCTTCAGTGTAGTTTTCTTTTTAATGACACACTTGAAGTGATTTTAGTTACCAAACAACTAAAATAGTGGATCTTTTCCTGTGAATAGAAATATTGTATTATTGGGTGCTCTCAATTAGAAACAATTCCCTCATTGCTGCTAAAACATAGGGTCATATTCATCCTAACACAAAACTGGCAATTCTGGGAAACTTTATTTCTCCATAAAATACCAGGGGAAAGTATTTTCACGTATGAACCTGCATTCATTTTGTCATGATAAACAGAATGACTGGATTTCCATTTCTGTAACATCTTATATCTGACTGCAAAAGGAACAAAATTTTCTGCAACAGGAACCTGCCAGTGAGTCGAACAATTAGTTTGCATGAAATCCATGAGGGAAGCTCATCTTGTCATATCCTTTTGGTCAAAAACTTAAAATAACTGCAAAAGAGAGCAATTAATAATAGGATTTTTGATCTACAGGATCCACCCATGAAAGGTGTTCCAAATGACTAGCCAAACATGAAAAGTGAAAGCTAATTCAGTTGAAAGTAATACATCTGGTTGCCTATACTTTTTCAAATTAGCCAGTTTACTTGAAGCATAGGCTTGCTCTAGTCAAGTAGTAACTGTACGATCCTGAGATTTGGTTATGTTATACTCAGGCAATCTCCCAAATATTTGGCCACCTAAAGTGGTCCTGTTGATTCTTTAATTAACCCAGGCAGCTATGTCCCTTTTCCTGGGTCCATA
This sequence comes from Xenopus laevis, assembly GCF_017654675.1. Taxonomy (NCBI): domain Eukaryota; kingdom Metazoa; phylum Chordata; class Amphibia; order Anura; family Pipidae; genus Xenopus; species Xenopus laevis. The sequence goes on from NC_054379.1 coordinate 108,110,616, forward strand.
TTATTTCAAGGTTTGCCCACTAGGTGGCATCATGTAAAAGTATAAATGGGTTTAGGATCATGTGCCCAAGGTCTTTCCTGAGACCTAATCTCTATGGGAGGTTGTAACAGGCCCAGGGCTACAGTCTGATGAAGTTTGTATAGGATTAGCTAGTAATAGTTAGTTTTGTTATAGTTGCTCTAGGAGGAAGAGGAAATGTCAGGGAAGATAATGAGCAGCTTCCACTCCAATGAGGAGGAATAGTGGGGTTGAGACCCCCTGGTGAGTCATCCACTAGTGCAGGGACTTATGTTGTTGAGTTGAGGACCAGGTAGGGTGCCGAGATACAAGACCACATGCTGAGGATCCCTAGGCACAAAGCAATACTCTACAGGAGGGCTTGCCCCATAAGTGTGGTAACCTATATCTTGCTTATTTCACCTCTGGCAGGGATTCTGCTGCTATTACGCTGAATTATATCAAAGTGCCTGTAAATCACTTCATTCGAACTGTTCACTGTTAAAAAACCTGTTATTTTGCTGCAAGAAAACCTCTCTGTGACTGGATCCTTTGCTACACAGAAGAACACAAGGTACTAGGAGTTGCTCAGGTACCTCTGGGTCAGTGGAACAATACACAGACCCCACGGCTAAAGTGCACTCAAGGGTGTGCTACACAATTCTCATTGTCATTGCCTTATTTTAACCAATAAACTGCTTAGATGCCATATTTCTGTACCTCCGGTACCAAATATTAGTTTGCATTTAGTATGCTGGCAGGGCCAGAACTAGGGGTAGGCAGAGTAGGCAAGTGCCTAGGGCGCAAAGCTGTGGGGGGTGCCAGGTACGTACCTCCTCTGTCACCTACCCCAAGTCCGGTTCCCTTCTCTGCACGACTCTCTGCTTATTATCGCATGCGCACAAACTCCATTTCGCACATGCGCACACAAGCACAGCTTCGCGCATGTGCACATGAGTGCAGATTCGCGCATGCGCACACTAAGCAGGCGTCGCGACTTGCCAGCTTGCCTAGGGCGCCTGGCCAGCGTGGCTCGGCTCTGTATGCTGGAGCAAAGTTCTTATTTCACACCAGTGTACACTATTAGTGAAACATCGTATACAGTAACAATATTAATATCACATAATATTACTGTTATTACCTGAACGATAAACCAAGACATAATAACAGATACCCAGGGATTTCCGCCTCGGGATGTCTTCTTTGCTGGCATCAAGAGTTTCCCTGTTAGACACAAAAAACCGTACTGGTAAGGAATGACTTTTTCTGGATTTATTATGGGTCATTTCTGTAATGTGTGCTTGTATGTAAAGAAGAAGACAATGGATTAACATGAAAATGATGCTGAAAAGTAAAGGTTTTCTACATTTGATTAACCCCTATGATAAGGTTCTGGGAGGTATATCACTGCAAGGTTCATATATGCCTTATGTATACGAAGGACTGTAGTTTGGATGCTTGGAGCCTCAGCTTTTGGATGGTTGTTGTAATAGTTATTGGTAAAATACATTTGACTACTTGCCTGCTTGAAAACGAAGAATTGTCTTACGTCTCGGTATATAGATTTATTTGACTGGTCCAAGAAGGATCTATTTGTTAAGTTAAGGTTTTACAAAAAAAGTATGTACAAGGGATTCAAAAACCAATTATTTTGTTGAAACTAACTTTACTTTTGTATCTCATTTCTAAGTGCTTTTAGTTTTAATTCTGTACTCTTTTTTCTCTGATATAGGTAATTAAAGTTCTGTTCGAATTGATTTTCAACCTTAAGCTTTGATCAAGTTTTTTTTTTGTTCTTCTGGGATGAATAACATGTGTCACTTTGTTCTGATCCAGATTTTTTCTTTAAATTGGAATATTGTTAATGTAATGTCTTATTGTTGAATTTTTTATTCAAATGAATAAACATGTTTCAGAAAGAAGAAAAAAAACTAAGAAGGTGTATACCTAAATCAATAATGGTGCCAGCAGAAGACATGCACAATAAATGTTGTATTTATCAAATTTGAAAATGGAAAAATGTTATTTCATATCCATAAAGACTGAAAGTCACACAAAAAATTGCACACAGCTTTTCCTTTTCTTCCTATTTACTACTTTCATCTGCATTTTCTCAAAAATTACCACTACTGAGGCTTTGCACTAAATATAATTTGTAAGTGCGGTTGTGCTGATTGCTCTAAGTGGTACAAATGCTTGCTAAAATTGTGCAGCAAACTACACTTTACTTTTCTTGTCTATAATAACCTGTCCCCTAACTTGGGTGTCTGACTGACATGCAAGTTAGGGGAGAGGTAGGTCCCTCCCATAAATATAGAGGTTAGAAGGAAATGTACTGTGTAATATGAACTCACCAAATCCACAATTTGTTTAGTTTGACCAATTAACTAATCCACCACAAAAGGCAGCCATATCTTGAACTGAATATGAACCCTAATTTGTATTTGCAAATTATAAGATTTAACTCAAAATTGCATTAAAAAAAAACTTTGCCATTGGACTAATAATCACAAATATTAGGACATGATATTAAATGATTGTATTTAATTGAGTCAGGATTTCAGGATATAGTCGAATTCTGAACTGAATCCTGAATATAGTACATCACCAGTGCATATACACAAAATATTCACATGTTTTTATGTTCCTGTTACAGCTAAATGCTATGAATATTTACCTATAAATATGTATACCAAAAGCAGATAGCACAGCATACAGCACGGCCGTTTACTAATAGAAGGCAGCATTGTCTGTGATTAGCTTGTAGTGAGCTCAGCAGCAACAAGAACACATAATAGGACCAAGGAACTAATAAAAGCGGAAATTACTAGTTTGCCCAGCTATATAATAAAGTCAAAGCGTAATCTTCTTAATTATAATGATGCACAGTATGTTTGATGTGTAATTTACAAGGGAATGTTGTGATATATCTGCATTTTGTAAATGCAAAGTAGGAGTTGCATTCATTAATTTCCTATTCACTTTTTTTCTGGTGTAAGCTGTAGGCAGATATGTAAATAGTTAAATGACTGTGAATAAGTGGAAATGTCGTGCATTAAGTGTGTAAAGTGGTCCATATTTCATAGACTGACACCAGAAGGGACAGCAAGATGAACTTTAAAAGCTTCTTGATATTCCTTTTCTTTGTGACAGTCTAAGCTGTAAGGGGTTGTACAATGAAGATGCCTTTACAAATTTTGCCTAGCAAAAAACTCTCTGCTGCTGCCACCAGTTATTGGGTCCCATGATATTTAATACAACTGCTGTAAATCAGTAAAATTAAAAACAGCCCTATATATTAGAAATACTGAGAATTATTACTTGGTATACAATCTATGCAATATGTTGTAATTCATTTAATGAAAAACTACTGACATTTGAGAGAATATTACATTACAGGGCATACTTACAATTGCAAGGTGCAACTAGGTGTACACATTTGTGCTAACTTGCACCAGTCAAAACACCAGTAAGCACCACTATGCTTCCTTTGCACTATAGGGCACTATGTGCAGCACATTTTTGCATAAAGATGCCCTGTAGTTTACACATTGTTTGTTGCTCCAACATGTGCTCCTATTGCCAACTATACTGCACAAATCTTTGAGCCTATATGTTCTGGAACACCCACAATGCTTTTGTTTTGACAAATCTGGCACACGTTGCATCATGCTAAATTGTTTGTGATAGAGAAATTACACTGCAATGCTGGGTAAAACACTGCATTGCAGGTAACAAACAGGGCAAACTGTGACAAACTGTGTCTTCTTTGTATACAGCAATGCTTTAGTAGATGCGCTCTCATAGGTCAACCCTACTATAATACTTTTAAATGACAGGACAGTATTAGTTTCATCTGATGCTTAAATCCTTATCCTATCATTTCACTAAAAGCTAGAATATTAGTCCTTTAAAAAGTAAAATCAGTTAATGCATGCTAAGAGACAGTAATATATATATAGTGTTTGTCACACTTTATTTCTTCTTTAATCTATCACTTATATAAGCTAGTCACAGATAGGTTAATTCAGAATACATAAGCAAGACCAACCAATAGCATTTGGTTGTTCTGTTATTGGCGCTCTTTTATTTTTGCAATTACATTTCATTGGAACCATCTATGATCTAGAATGCTTTAGCCACTGCAGTAAGGTTGGTTATAGTTTTGACCACTCTGATGAAGTGCCAATAGAGAGGGCACGAAACGCGTTAGTTCGCACCACTTACCCACTGCCTGTTATCACTTTTTGCAATCTGAATAAAGCCGCTTTTTCAAAGATGAAGTGTGGCGAGTCTTGATGTGGACGGGCCAGCGCTGAACAGCGATACACAGATTTTGTACTGCAGATGCCGGCTTGGAGTTGCCGGAGTATCGCGAGAGCTGCGGCCGAGACGCCACAAGGAAGGGTGAGCTCCGCTTTAATCTTTCATCACCCGTGTTTATGTTTCATATAGTTTTGACCACTCCACACTCACATTAAATACAAATAGGCTCCTTATTCCAGAAAACACACATTTGTTATTTAGGAACACATTAGGTACATATTACATCAGCACATTGATTTATTGACTTACGGATTGAGCTGTTGGCTTATATGGGACTCAATGTAAAGGCACATTCTCGTATTTTGGAGCTTTCTGGATAATAACTTTCCAGATACAATATACAGGCATGGGACCTGTTATCCAGAATGCTCGGGAAGTGGATCTTTCCTTAATTTGGATCTCCATATCTTAAGTCTACTAGAAATCATGTAAACATTAAAGAAACTCAATAGGTTGGTTTCGCCTCCAATAAGGATTAATTATATTTTAGTTTGGGCCAAATACAAGGTACTGTTTTATTATTTCAGAGAAAAAAGGAAATCATTTTTAAACATTTGGATTATTTGGATAAAATTGAGTCTATGGGAGACAGCCTTTCCATAGTTTGGAGCTTTCTGGATAACGGGTTTCCATATAAGGGATCCCATGCTCGTACCTGTATATACTGTTACCCAGCATATTTAGGATTCTGAGCAAGGTTGGTTTTTACAGCTTTGTAACCATTTGTTTGTATTTTTTATATTCTGCTTGCTGCTAACCAACCCCAAATGAGCACTTGCTACAGAAAGCCAGTATAACTCGGGTTCAGGATTTCTGACTGATAAATTCCCTTATCTTGAAAAGAGACTCTGAGCTGGAGATGTGTAGGACATTTCCATGAGCAAATATGGCACTTATTTTAACTGCTTTGCTACTAATATCGAACCCTGAATGGCAATGTACACACGCACATCATAAGATAATTGAAATTGCAAGAATTCAGTAAGCAGAAAATGGGAATCTCTGATATGTTATGCAGAAATAGAGCCGAAGAGCCAGGTGAATCTGGATACAAAAGGGGACTTTATTTCTTCCCTAATAAATTACCAAAAGTACACTTCTTGCAGCCATTCACAGCCCTGATTCAATGTTCTGCTCGTCTGGCTTTTATATCCGTGCTTTTTAACCTAAATGACAGTATAATGTGCAAAACCATTGTATTATACTTTTCAAGTCATATTTCCTCAGAAATAAAGAAACAAAATCAGCGGAGTTAATGATCCGATCAAACAGGAATCCTCCATCCCCAGCTGCAGGAATTTGCGAAAGGCATGTCTGTTTTTCAGCCTGATGTCGCTCTCTTAGGATTGTGCATCGGATCCTGCTTAATACATATGTATTTTAGTCCTTATTTTACTGGAATGCACATTAATATGTAGCAACCTCATCATGTAAAATAGAATCCTAGTCGAGTAGCAAAAATGAGCAACTGTTTTTTTTCCCCTTAGCAAAATACAGAGTACTCTGAAGTAATGTTTTCTGTTTGGGGGGAAAAAGCACTCACGCAGGAGGAGGATGCAGAGAAATCAGCATGGTATCTAGGGTTGCTTTTCATTCTCCATTAGTGACAAATTACATAAATAGGTTATTCTATTTGCATCTGATCAAATGGCCACAAAAAGCCAATAACCTACAATGAGATTAAATGAAATGGATTTGTATAATGTCTCAATTAATGGCTAAGAGGGATGTTTACACCTTCAGATTGAACTCTTATTTTCCTTCTGTTTACCAAAAAGAGGTAATTAAATAAGTCCAATAGGTTGGTTTTGCCTCCAATAAATATTACTTGTTACGGGTTTCTGGACAACAGATCCCATACCTATATATATGTGTGTAAATCAGATTATATTGCCTATGGGTTTATTGCCTTAAATGAATATAACCTCTGGTTATGCCTTTGCTCAGTATTGTATCATTTATTCTTTCGCATTATAACAGAAAGAAAAAGCTGAATTTCTATAAGAAAGCATCAGAGAGATAGACAAAAGCTGGACACTGCTGCATAAAGCTGGTATTCAAAACCCAGTCAGGGAAGGCATTGATATTCCTATCTGCTCGAGTGATAGTTGGGAAGGCCTGCCAAAGATAGAAAGGACTTGACAAGGACGTCCAACAGAATGAGTGAGCTGCACTTGGTACGGATAGGGGCGGGTGGGTTGGGAAATTAATTCAAATGGAAGAACAGATAAGGAGGAAACTTTAATTAGGAATTGTCAGAAGAAGTGAAGGAAACTTTCAAGCAACAACTAACACACTTCTCCTTTCTCTGTTAAAAATGATACACATGATATCTATATAGCAATATTAACAAAGCTGGACACTGAAAGGTTAAGATCCATCTCACTGACTCTGTATAACTCTGTGTAAAGTGCAATGTGACTGAAATATAAGATAGCTGGCATCATAAGCAGGCTATGTGACTTAAGAGATTTTTTTTAAGTAAAAATCTCACGGCTCCATAACATTTGCAATCTGAATTGTATTGCAGTGCTTTTTCAGCATTCATTACATATAATGCTTAATTAGCTACCATTTCAATTCACAAATGAGGGGGTCATTTACTTTTATCCTATATGCAAGTGCAAGAGCAAGAGTGTGACCCTTAGTGCTCATTTATTAAGCACAAGAACCTGGGTATGATCCCCTATGAGAAAGATTGAAAATTCGGCTCCATGGAGGGACCAAATTGCTCAAACAATTAGGTGGACATTCAATAGGTCTTGGGGAGGTGTAAGTGGTTAGGTTCACCGGATGCTGATGGGACATCACATATATCACAGCATCCGTTATGGCTAGCACCGTCACCTTAAACTTAGCTTACTTGAAGAAAGGGCTGTAACTAATTCTGCAGAGATACCCACATAGACTCAGCAGGATCTTCTTTCCCTTGGCTGAACTTGTTCGCTGTGTAGTATGTTCCTTTAAATGAATACCGGTACTGTAGCAATGGTTGGAGTACACAGCAGAGATTGCCTACCTTCCAATAGTCTAGTTTTATGTAGCCAACATGGGGTAGGCAACATTTTGGGGTGCTCAGGGGCATGGACATGTGGATGGCAAAGCATGCAATAATGTAGCCCATGTATAGACACCTTTAGCTGCCCCCCCCACACCAAAAAAATCCCTTTCTGCCTATATGCAGGGCTGAATAATTTAAGAAAAGGGTTTTCACGGCCAACAGGAACAGTGCTTCTGGGTCATTAATTTGCTTGGAGTTGCCAATGCTAGCTAAACAATAAGATGTTATCTTTTAGATGACAATGACAGATATTGGTGCTAAACACAGATAAGAAAACTGCAAAAAGACAGGCACATCAACTCTTTCATCTAAGGGAAAAATGTCGTGATGACCTGTGTACTGAATTCAAGAGACAGTATGCGCTTTGCTTCATATTTTCACTACCCCACCTATAAAATCACTAGGAACTAACGTAAAGCTAGTTTATGCCAATATAACCATAGGTTGCATTTCTATAGTATTCTTTTTAATTAAAAAGACTAATAAGAGAAATGTAATAAATGTATAATGAAACTCAAATTAAATACAAGTTTCATATACAGTACATATATTTTTTAACTTTAGGAAACATGCTGGAGATTTAACTGTCCTGCTCAGGGGTAACTATAGAGGAAGCAGACCCTGTGGCTGCAGGGGGGACCAGGAGGTATAGAGGCCACATGAGGCCCTAATTTATATACAGTTTTAATAAATATTGGTAAAACAAGTAAACCTCTAAACATTTTGGGTGCCTGAAAAATAATTTGATGTGGGGCCCAGTAATATCTAGTTACTCCACTGGTCCTGCTCCTGGATTATACTGTGCCAGTCCCCGCCGTTGCATGAAAGGTAAGTGCTGGGGAGGCAGGCAGCAATGCAGGAGCCACCTCAGGCTCCTGAGATAGAATCACAGCAGACCAAAGTGCAACAGGGTTGTTTAGCCACCAATATGGATTCATGAAGCATAGTTACCAGCAAGGACAAAAAGGGTAATATTTGCTCAAAATTGACTTTCTGTAATTCAAATCTTTGTGGATAACGGGTTTCCAGATAAGGTATTAGATATCTGTGCTTTGAAAAAAAACCCTATCTCAAGTCAGGGGTGTAATATTGTAACATTCTGTTTCTAGTGCTTCAGATTAAGTTAAAATGCAACATAACAAAAATTGTTTGTAAACGTATCTGTATTGGCTATGAAGATAATCTCAGCAAGCTTTCATAACATTCGTGTTTCTCATTACAAGGAAGCTATTGTGGCTATATTACATAAACAGAAATAATATCAAGTATAAATTGCTTTGCCAGTGAGGTTTCAATATTTGGTGCTTTGCAGGGTATTGTCTCTGATTAGTTGTTTAACAAGATGAATGTGGGTGAGATAGTAGTAGCTTAAAGTTTATGGTAGGGTGATATCATGAAAGAAGCTTGATGAAACAGAAGAAGTGGAAATCCTTTTTTAGTTTCCATTTCATTCTTGTGGTGCATGTTTATACATAGGTGTTCCACATCTATTATTGACAAAATGAAGGTTTATTTTATTTGGATTATTGATAAAGTTTGGATAGATTGGATATAGACAAATGGCAGGGGACCTTTTTACCCATAAAGTGGATCACCGTACCAGAGGCCACCCCTTTAGACTAGAAGAAAAGAACTTTCATTTGAAGCAACGTAGAGGGTTCTTCACAGTCAGGACAGTGAGGTTGTGGAATGCACTGCCGGGTGATGTTGTGATGGCTGATTCAGTTAATGCCTTTAAGATTGGCTTGGATGATTTTTTGGACAGACATAATATTAAAGGCTATTGTGATACTAAACTCTATAGTTAATATAGGTATGGGTATATAGAATTTTAATTAAAAGTAGGGAGGGGTGTGTGTATGGATGCTGGGTTTTCATTTGGAGGGGTTGAACTTGATGGACTTTGTCTTTTTTCAACCCAATTTAACTATGTAACTATGTAACTATGTAGATTAAAAAGGTAAATATAAAATCTCTCTCCCTCACTAATCAGTGCCTTGCCTTAATTTACTTGAAAAAGGGGCAATAGTTAACTCTGCAGAGACAAACATAGCCAAAGTAGAATCTTTCTGGTTCTTACCCTTGGCTGAACTCAGGGCTGCCATCTGAAATCACAGGCCCCACACAACAACATTTTCTAGGCCCCACCTTGACGACCCTCCCCCACCCATCAGTACAAACCAACAAAAGCAAAAGTGCTAAACCATTAAGGACCCCCCTACAAGTAAAACAAAGAAATGATGGCCATGGACTGACCCTATAGGTTTTGGTCCCCTACAAGATAAAGAAAAAAACATTTGTGGCCAGGGCCCCTACAAAAAAAAGAACATTGGTGGCCAGGGCCCCTACAAGTTATATAAGAAAAAATGGTGTCCAGGGTCCCTATAAGTTATATTTAAAAAATATGGTGGCAGGGCCCCTACAAGTTATATAAAACAATTGGTGGCCAGGGCCCCTGTAAGTTATTAAAAAAAATAACATTGTACTTACTACAGTAACACTCAGTGCTGTGAGTGTAACTGAGTGTAAACAAATTCAAGTAGAAATATGTATAATGAAAAAATATACAAGCAGTATGGTGCATTTATGCAGAGTTCAAGGGGATCCAGCAAAATACAAATTGGCTCCACCATTGTACACTTTTGTGTATGATGATGTATTGTTTATATGGAGCATAAGATTTGCAAGCACTGGAACCTGTTTCTCTCTTCATATTTTCAAGTCCAGATTTCCTGCATGTGGCGCCCCTAGGCTGCACAGTCCTAGCGCCTACCTGCCTATCTTCATGCATGCAAACATTGTCTGTCTTAAGGCACTCTGTAAAAAATCATATGTCTGCAAGCCCCCGCATAATGGTTTAAAATTTAGTGTTGAGCACAACGTTCCCTTTTTTTGCTATAGTTTATACTGGAGCAGTGGCCAGCTCCATGTTTTAGCTCCCAGCTACAGTCAGGAGATCCTAGTGGTGGCCAATAAAAGGGCAGCCATATGGGAGTTTTAACCTTGAAAACAAGCAAGTTGCAGGTAAAACTTAGTCCCTATGTAAAATAAATAATGAAGCAGTAGAATTGAATCACATGAAAATGAGTGTAGGACTGGCCAGACTAGGAATGTAGTTGGCCAGCTTAAACATATTGCAATATATGGACAAACAATAACTGTTTTGTTTAAAGGGGAGGGCAGTTTAGTATCTTAAAATGTAATATGTAATAAAAGCCACAGAGTTAGCTAGAAAGCTAGAAAGCTGCATTCCTACTTGGTAGCAATCTTACAAACCTTACTATGTACACCGAATACAATAATAATGCATTTAAAAGGATTAAAATCTTCTTGGGCACATAATGTAATATTCATGGTAGAAATAATCCATTCAACCATTTGGAACACTGATCCAGAACAAATTTTAATTTTCATGGGAGAAATCATTTTTCCCCCTTTAATGCAATGTGTGATTTTGTGAAATTTCATTTTCAGATAAATAACTATGGGCAATATGCATATGGGCAATAAAATACATATACAGGCAGAGCTGGAGAAAATCTGTTGCAAAGTGATTATTCCATTTATATAAAAAAACAATTTCCATTCAAGTAAACAAAATATAAATGTGGAGCAATCACTTTATACCAAAATGACACACCATCTCCACTTTTATACAAACCACTAAGAAACCTTTGTTGTTTTTTTCATTACCATTTTGTCATAACAGTGGAAGGACCTTGCGAGGGTAAAGAAAAAAAATAATGGAGCAGGTGATAAAGAACAACTATTTCTAGTATCTTCTTGCTTGGAGTTATTGATAGTATACTTAGGGGCAGATTTATCAAGGCTTGAATTTAGATTTTATGGGCGTTTATAAAAACGCCCATAAACTTGATTTTTGAGTTAAAAAAAATTAAATTTTTTCAATTTGGGTGAATAGGATCGACCCTCAAATTCGAATCTAAATCAATTTTAAAAAACGATTTTCCAGATGCCACCAAACAACTCCGCATTGATTCCAGGATGTGCCCCATAACCTAAAACAGCAATTCACAGGTTTAAAGTGGCAATTAGTTGAATTTGAATTCTTAAAGGGCTTAACTATTCCCTAGTCGAATTACACTAAAATAAACTTGAAAATTTAAATTTGAAATTAGAAAATTCTCATTTTCATTTCAACCCTTGATAAATCTTCCCCTAACTGTTGTTCCAGTCAACAATGTGCTCATAGGCTGAAGGAGTTCCATCATGGTCAAACAGAAGCTTGTTTAACCCCCTATGCCCAAGCATGCCCTAGTGTTTTAGAACCCAAATAACCTTCCAACAGGGTTTTTGGATGGTAGGAAGAAACCAGAATACCCAAAGGAAAATTACACACTCACACTGAGAACTTAAAAACGCCAGTCTTTTGGTTACCCACCACTGAGGAATCATGTTCTTTTTGAATAGTGCTCATTAAAATGATACTGACACGTTCCTATATCAGTGAAAAGAAGCTGCACGAGAAATATAAGCAGCTAAAAGCCTCCCAAAGCCGCTCCCAGCCCAGACGACCCTCCGACACAATTAAATCATCTTCCTGAGTTGTTTCATTCATGCTGGGCTGGGGGCGGCGCAATCCTTCCATGGGCTAATTACAAATGAAAACAGGACTCCAGCCTATGGAGGGATCGTGCCTCCCCCAGCCCAGCGTGACTGAAACAACTCAGGAAGAAGATTTAACAGGGTCGCCTTTACTAAGGTTTGCCGGGCTGGGGCGGCTTTGGGAGGCTTTTAGTTGCTTCAGTGTTTTCCCATATTTACACTGCAATGGGATTTACAGTATGCAGGATGATTTATCTACTGGACAAATCCTCATTGTTATGAAAAAGCAAATATGATTTTCTCTCTAAGCGATAAAATGCATGGATGTGAAATGTCAGTTAGTTTCAAATGTTTTCAAATGTATTGATAAACACACTACAGGGCAGACTTATTAAGGGTTGAATAGTAAATTTTTTTGGTGTCAAAATTTTAATATTTATATTTTAATCCCGATATTTGAATATTAATTTGAATGTGAGATTTATCACACCTCGACCATGGAAACAGTCCTAATTAGAATATTCGCCACCTGAAACCTGCTGAGTTTATGTACAAGTCAATGGCAGAGGTCCATTGAGCCATTTGGAGATGTTAATAGCCTTCCTGACATTTGAGGGGTTTTTTTTGGAGAAAAACTCGATTGGTACGAATCGAACATGATTCGTATTTTCAGGTCGGAACCATTCGATCAAATAGAAATTGAAATTTTTTCTTAAATAACCTCCCAGTCAAATTGTGAGTATATTCGAATTAAAAAAAATTCACATGAATTCAAAATTTGCATGTACACACAATCTATTCAAATATAAAAAAGGTTTTATCTGAGTTTTGAGGGTATTTTCAGTAAGAAAAAAATTTTCAGGTTAAAATAATGCAACTCGAATTTTTTATGCCCCAAAGCTGCAAAGAGCTCGAATCTCCAAAAAAACCCAGCTAAAACTGGTCGAGGTCATGTAGAAGCCAATGGCAGATGTCTCTTTAACCATTTGAAGATGTCTTTAGCCTTCATGATTTTTGGGTGTTTTTGGGTGGTTTGCACTGAAAAACTCACTCAATTCAAACTATTACGAGTTTTTCTTGCCGATAACTTGACCAATTAGCGTATTCCAGTTACCCCTCCATTTGCATGCATTTGAGTTTTTTTTTATAAATAAGCAAACATTTGCATTGTGAGTTTATTCGAGGTAGAAAAAAACGCCCAAACCTCACACTCGACGTTTGGTATATAACCCCATAGTGTTTACTGAACAGGTTAATGCAGTAATATTTTTCAGAATAGTCTGGACATCATGATCTCTGAATTCATGCTCTAGTAAAATGTAAATATATAAAATGTATGATAATGACCATAGAAAAAAAGTAACCCTTGGCAGTAATCTTTCTAAGGGTACTCCAATCAGAACAAGAGTTCTGAAGATGCTAAGAAGCAGCGCTGAGTTATTAAGGACGCCTGCGCTGGCAGGGGCTTTAGAGTACTTGGCTGCACAAAGACAGCTTAAACTTAAACTTGCTCTCATTGTGGATTTTTGGATTGAAACTTTTATTCAAACAGAATGTTACTTTGAAAAGCAGAAAGTGTTTACATTTTATTATAAATTAACATAAATTATGAATTACTAATAGCCTTCAATTTCTGATTATCTTTCTTTCTTGCTGAAGAATATAAAGCAGTAAAAATATTTATTTTCAAAAAATCTAACTTTTTTTTGTGCTTTCCTGTTGCTTTGCTATGATGTTGAGTAGACTGAAAAATGTAAATAAAAAACAATTATATATATATGTATATAAATAAAATCTAATCATGTTCCCCTAAAAACATTTTCTGGACGTCTGGGCACCCTTTATAGGGAATGTTCACCTTTGTACTACCAATTAGTATTTTAGAAAGGGACATAGTCTAAGCAACTTTTCAACTGGTCTACATTATTTATTTTATATTTCTATTGTTCTGTTTTTTTTCTGCAGCTGAAATCTTGTTGTTGGGATGAAACCAACAACAACAAAAAAATAGATAAATATAATTACACTCTAGCAACAAGATAACATATGAAATTCTAAATTATGTAATGCAATGAATTAAATAAATTCTGGCTTGTATGTATGCATTTTGGACTTGGATAATATTTCGGTTGATTTCTATTGTGACCAAATAATTTGTGACCATTTTTATTGGTTAACGTCTGTCCCCTGCTGTATACTGCAGCAGAATAAGATAATAATTAAAAAGTGATGCTTGTGTGCTGGTACTTAACCGATCATTGACATCTGACTTTTATGCATGCTACACATACAGCTACTGGCCATTGCTTTCTGCCCTTCCAAGACTTGGAATAACAAAGAAATGAATGATATTGATTTGGTATTGCTTGTCAGACCCAGAATAAGACTTAAGGTATATTAAAAGTTGAATATCATTGACTAAAGTAAATGTCACTGCTACCAAATAAATTGTGCAGACAGAATTCTATAAATAATGCTGACATACAGTTGGAGATAATACTAAAAGTGCACCAATCATTTCTAAGTAATACATTTTTCTTATCTTTGCACCAGAAATCTGCCCATTCATACTGACACCCATTAGCTACTCCAACAGACACAAAATACATTATATAGTACTGCAGTAAGAGTAATATGCTTGCCTAAACAACTGAAGCATGCTATAAGCACACACGTTATATGCAAACATAAAAACTATTTACATATTATATAGAAATATAGGAAACAGAATTGTTATTTACATGGTTCAGGTGAGTAGTATGACATTTTGTAAGGCATTTTTGGCTGGAAGGCCAAATATCATTATACTATGGGCTATATAAATGACTTACCAAAAAGTTCATCTTTTGCCATGGCATAGAGAATACGTGAAGCTCCAATTAGATTGCTCATTGAAGCTGACAGGGTGGAACAATAAATTCCTATGGTGACAAAAGGATGCCAGATATTGATGTCCCGTAAGAAGCCATAATCATACTTCAGAAGGGTTCTGTGGATAAATAAGATGCCATACTTATCATAAACAAATTTTACCCATGCAGCTGACATTTTTTATTGCTATATATTGCCTAGTGTGCAGTCATATGAAAACGTTTGGGAACCCCTCTTAATTCTTTGGAGTTTTGTTTATCGTTGGCTGAGCTTTCAAAGTAGCAATTTCCTTTTAATATATAACATGCCTTATGGAAACAGTAGTATTTAAGCAGTGACATAAAGTTTATTGGATTAACAGAAAATATGCAATATGTATCATAACAAAATTAGACAGGTGCATAAATTGGCCACCCCAACAGAGATATTACAATACTTAGTTGAGCCTCCCTTTGCAAATGTAAAAGCCTCTAGACACCTCCTATAGCCTTTGATGAGTGTCTGGATTCTGGATGGCGGTATTTATGACCATTTGTACATACAAAATCTCTCCAGTTCAGTTATATTTGATGGCTGCCCAGCATGGACATCCTGCTTCAAATCATCCCATAGATTTTCAATGTTATTCAAGTCGGGGGACTGTGACATTCCAGAATATTATACTTCTCCCTCTGCATAAATGCCTTTGTAGATTTCAAAGTGTGTTTAGGGTCATTGGGGGTCATTTATCAACACTGGGCAAATTTACCCATGGCAACCAATCAGATTGCTGCATTCATTGTACTGCTTGCAGCTGGCTTTAAAAAGCTAATCACTGATTGGTTGCTATAGGTAACTGCCCGTGGGCAAATTTGCCCAGTTTTGATAAATGAGCCCCATTGTCTTCTTGGAATATCCAACCCCTCCTTAACTTCAGCTTCGTGACTGATGCTTGAACATTATCCTGAAGAATTGGTTGATATTGGGTTGAATTCATATGACCCTCGACTTTAACAAGGGCCCCAGTCCCTGAACTGGCCACAGAGCCGCACAGCATGATGGAAACTCCACCAAATTTGACAGTAGATAGCATGTGTTTTCTTGGAATACGGTGTTCTTCTTCCACCATCTTCCAAAGCAAATGACTGTGGCTTGCCTAAATGAGCTTTTGCATACAAGTGACTATTCGTGGCGTGAGTGCAGAAAGGGCTTCTTTCTCATCACCCTGCCATACAGATGTTCTTTGTGCAAATTGTACTGAATTGTAGAACAATGTACAGACACATCGTATGCAGCAAGATGTTCTGGAAGGTCTTTGGAGGTGATCTTTGGGATGTCTGTAACCATTCTCACAATCCTCCTTATATGCCTCGCCTCTATTTTCATTGGCCTGCTAGACCTGGGTTTTACAGCAACTGTGCCTGTGGCCTTCCATTTCCTGATTTCCTGATTACACTCCTTACAGTTGAAACTGACAGTTTAAACCTCTGAAATAGCTTTTTGTAGCCTTCCCCTAAACTATGATACTGAACAATCTTTTCAGATCTTTAGAGATCCCATGCTGTCACTTTTCAGAGGAGAGTCAAACAGAAGCACAACTTGCAATTGGTCACCTTAAATACCGTTTCTCATGATTGGACACATCTGCCTATGAAGTTCAAGGCTTAACAAGCGACTCCAACCAATTTGGTGTTGCCAGTAATCAGTATTGAGCAGTTATATGCCTTCAAATTACCAAAATTACAAGGGTACCCAAGTTTTTCACATTTGCATTAATTTCATACAACTGAATACTGCTTCACTAAAAATCTTTGTTCAGAAAACACCCCAGTACTCAGATGTTCCTGGGAAATGAAAGACATACCACTGTTATCTTTTTTTGTTGAATGTAGAGTAATTATTATGCAGACTGAGAGGGGTTCCCAAACTATTTCATATGACTGTATATGCTGAAATCTAGGGTTAAAAAAGAAGCCACGTAGTAGAAAGACATTTCACAAATTCTCATTTATACCAGCATCAGTAAAATTAGAGATATTCCCAGACAGACACATTTAGCTTCATATATACAAGGACGTGTGCTAATCCTGCAATTAATTCTTCTGACCTTGTTGTGATTTAAGATATTTTAGACTGGGCAAAGCAATACCTTTGCACCTTGAATTTGCACAATTTTAACCCACTTTCTCCCACTGAAACTACAAAATAAAGCATTTATTCAAAGTGATAATGTCTCTTGCCTAACCCTAATTACATTCCACGGTGAAGTTTATCTGCTTTCACTTACTAACATTACCTGCTAATATTGCACAATTGCTACAACTACTCTTGTTATACTATGGTTACCAGGGCACTTGAAAAATCAGAATCACTTTTAACAAATGCAGGTTTCTGGACTGCACTGATTTTATTTTTTAAACTTTATTTTATTATTATTATTGTACCAACAACTTTCATATAAGTCCCTGCCACAATGCAGCTTACAGTTTAAATTCTTTTGTTACATCACAAAATCACACACACACTAAAGTCAGGTTAATTAGAGCCTGCTAACTTTCCTGTAAGTTTTTGGAGTGCAAGAGGTAACTAGAGTACCCAAAGGAAACCCACAGGGAAAACATTCAAAATCCAAAGGGGTTCAATTGTCTTCTTCCTCTGACACTCTCCAGCTTTCAAATGGGGGTCAGTGGCCCATCTAAAAAACAACATGTTCTGTAAGGCTACACATATATCGTTACTGCTATTTTATATTACACATCTCGCTATTCAGGCCTCTACTATTCATATTCCAGTCTCTCGTTCAAATCAATGCATGGTTGCTAAAGTAATTTGGACCCTAGCCACCAGATTGCCCAAATTACAAATTGGAGAGCTGTTGAATAAACAGCTAAATAACTCAAAAGCCACAAATAATAAAAAATGAAAATCAATTGCAAATTATCTCAGAACATCACAACAACATGTTTAGACAACAAAGTAATAAATTCTCCCTAATGCTTTTTCTTATTTAGTACAGATTCTAATAGTTTCTGGAGGGCCCAGTGAAAACTTATTAATATTATTGGGGTGAAAAATATTACTGCATAAGTAGCAAATAGGATAACTGCAGCATATATGTATAACCCTCTTTATGGATAAGTGATCACAGAAGGTAGTTGGAACACATAGTGAAAATTCAGTCTGACATGAGTGAAACTGCATACCCTCGCAATCATAGAGACCTCTTTTGTCTACAGTTAGGTCATTCTGATGCTGTAACATTTCTGCATAGATGTCCAACTATATCACAACTAAACTCACATGTCGGGTAAAAAAAAAAACCTAGAATCTTTTTTAAATTTATTATACCCCGGACCTGGAAATAGCTTGAATCCAATAATACACCTAAAACCTGTCAAGGTCATGTAGCAGTCAATGGCACAGGCAAAGCCGGGCCAACCCGGCCAGGCGCCCTAGGCAACCTGGCGGGTCACAGTGCGCGCTCGACTGCTCATGCGCAAAACTTTGCTCCAGCGCGCATGTGCGAAATGTCATGCGCGCATGCACAGAAGCGGATTAACGCGAAAGATACCAGCAGCTGTCGGGGAGAGACGGGACCAGACACAGGGTAGGTGACAGAGCAGGTACGTGCCTGGCGCCCCCCCAACTTTGCACCCTAGGCACGTGCCTACTCTGTCTACCTCTAGTTCTGGCCCTGGGCACTGGTACCTTGAACTATATGAAGAAGTTAATAGCCTTCATGATTTTCAAGCTTTTTTAGAGGGATTTGCCCAAAACTAGATCAATTTGAGCAATTCGAGTTCTTTTTCACCAAAAACTCGATTCATTTGAGTTTTCGGGTTTCACAATTTGAACTTGCTGAATTGAGTTTTTTCCATTCAAGTTTTTTTTTTTAAATAAGAAACCATTGAGTTAAAAAACTCTAAAATTTGAACTTTGATAAATAACCCCCATAATGTGTAAAACAGTAATTGATATATATATATATATATATTCAAAGTTTATACCCAAGGGATGTCCAAGTCCAAGCTCTGGCCCTCCAGCTGTTGTTCAACTACAACACCCTACACCTCTAACAGCTGGTGGTACAAAAGACAGCGACTTATTTGTGTTATTCATATTTTGAAAGGAAAAATAAGAGTGTGTATATGCTATATATTAAAAGTATAATATAAAAATAATAAAGTAACACAAACGTTCAGTATCTGTCAGTTTTACAAAACCTTCCCATCCACATACTGTATACATTGCAACCAAACTTTGGCTTATCATAACTGTGTTGCTCCTACAGTAAACATTCTGCACTTTACTTTGGAAATAAATATACTGGAAGAACATCGCTGTGCATAAGTGGAAACACAATATTGAAATGAAAATGTATGTGTTGAAACTGTCTTTTTGTTTGTGATTTGTGTATTTTCGTTATGTAACAGCATAGTGGCTGTTATGCTAATACGTTGAGCTAGAAATACGTTTTTTTCAAGAATTCTTTCTACTTCATTCAGTGAGCCTGAATTATGTCTACTACCAGATGCACAGAATTAATCTTATATTTTCGGGAAAATTATGAGCTTGAATAATAAGTTTTGTTTCTGTATCCTGATACTGGGTAACTGTCTATGGAAACTGCAAATGCAAATTCAAACAAAATACTGTGTAATCTGTTAATTGTCTCCAACAATAAGCAGCCATTCACAAGCACCTCCTGTTGCCTAAACCACAGACCTGATAATGCCCACTTCACTCTGTGTGCCCACCTCTCCTGTACTGGGACTAGTGTAGAGGTATAATGTGAGAATGGTTCATTTGGCTTAAAAAAAAAGACCAAAGTCTGTCAAGTTCAACCCCTCCAAACAAACCACAGTGCACATATATACATACCGACCCCTCCATGCACTCACATAAATATATCAATATCTATACTAATTAGCTAGTGATTTTAACATTAGATATTATGCTTGTTACAGTAATCACCAAGCCACTCTTAAAGGCATTCATAGAATCTGCCCAGTGGGATATTCCACAACCTCACTGCCCTCACCATGAAGAACAACCTACTCCAAAAGGAATGCTCAATTCCTAAATTCTAAACAGGGGGAATCAGATTTTGTTGATCTTTTCTATAGGAAAAAAGATCCCCCCTATCTGTCTATAATGCCCTCTAATGTATTATAAATAATCACCCTTCGCAAGTGCCTCTTCTCCAGAGAAAACAACCCTAACCTTGACAGTCTTCCATTATATTTCTCCCATTGGTACCCTTTCCCAGTTTAGTTGTACATCTCTCTCTCCAGCTCATTAATATCCTTCTTAAAGGATAGCTCAACCCCTCACCATAATCCCCCCCTAAGCTTCTAGGCATTACCCCATCCCCGCAATGTGATTTAGTGAAAAAAAAAACCCCTTTAAAAATTTCTCACCCTTAAATGTGGAGAATCGCAGCTCCCAGTCGCTATCTTGCGGATCTTTGTGTAGCCTTCGGTTATGACGCCGATGTGCGCATGCGCAGCTGAAGCCGATTCCTGGCTTGGCCCAACTGTGCATGCACCGGCAGGCTTTGTGGCGACGAGGAGCCCCCGACGACTACACAAAGAGTCGCAAAATGGTGACAGGAAGCTCCGCTGTGCTTCTCTGCATTTAAGGGTGAAAATTCTTTAAAGGCTTTTTTTTTTTTACATTAAAGCACATTGCAGGGAGGGAGAGGGGGGCAATTCCTGGAAGCTTAGGGGGGACGTTGAGTTCTCCTTTAAGAACTGGAACTCAAAACTGTACTGCAGGCAGGATATTTGTTACAACCACATCTCTATTACAAATCTGTACAAATACAGTGTTAAAAAAAAGTGTTTTACATTGGCCCACATTTAGCAACCCTAAATGCTTGTTTTCAAACAACTGACCAGTAGATGCTACCTACTGGTTACTATGGGTTACTAGACAAGTAGCAAACTTAAGACCATTTATTTATTACATTACCCTCTGAATGCATACTTTTCTGGGCAGAATAATTCTTATGTTTTCACCATTGGAGCCTCAAGCTTCCCTAAACCTAACTTTCACTAGTAGAGTGAGTTATAACAATGGATGTCCTAACGCTAGATACTCCAACTGAGGCATATTTCTACCTCATGATATTGAGCATCTCCTCCAAAAGTTGGAATACGAAGAGAGACATTCAAATGGGAAATCTACTTTTAAAGACTAAGGACACTTGACACCCCAATAGAGAAACTGCCAGGGAACTTTAACCTGGAAAGGGAAACCCCAACTGTGAATTAGCCCAACCCTGAGCTGTATTAAACTTTAAGGAGACATCCTAAATAGAACTGTAAATATTTCATATCCTTACACTATATTATTAGCAAACCAACAGAACAGGCTATACTTCCCTCTGCTTTCCTTGAGCTACATACCTTCTCCTAATGGTAATGCTGTTTACAGTGCATTATAATGTTATAGATTTTCATGGCCTGAAACATGCAGGGCTGATATCTGTCCTGCAATGATATATCTACTTTGTTGCATAGAATAGAATAAAAATAGGTGACAATCCAGATTTTCTACAACTAGATTCTATTGTGTTATGCTGAGAGTTTTAAGGTTCCAACAGCAAACGTGGAAGCCCTTGTTGTCCAATCTGTATCTAGGGAATCAGATATTTGGTAACCATAATCTGCTGAAAAGAAAATCATTTGCACCTAGAAATGCAGAAAAACATTCATATCCTGTCATACAGTGAGTTAAATCTGCTCTGTTTGATGGACAAGTCATATGTACATTGCAGGACTCCAAGGTGCATTTGCTTCTATTAACAGTAATGTGAGGAGCGAAACAAGATTTCATTTTATGCCAGCAATAAAATTCTCAGCATTACCGGTAAAACAAAAATAAAAGCTCTGGATTACTCTAAGATTAAGAGAGATTCAAGGTCCCTATAGGGTTTAATAGGTTAAAACCAAGAATACATGAAACCTTTTACTCATAACACAAATATAAATATGAATGACACACTCAGGTTCCTGCATGCTGGAGAATTATTGCTGTGCATTAAGATATTAGGATGTGACAGCTATAATTGTAACCCATTTTGGTCCCTTTCTTGTTAATCAAAAGTGCAGAAATAAATGTTATTTATGAGTGCACTCTGCAGAGATAGAAACCAGTGGGGGGGGGGCAATGCCGCCCCCTTTAGCCCTCCCTCCCTGACATTATGAGAGTCACATCAGCCACTACTTAGGAATCAGAAAGAAATAATGCCAGACCACTAGAATGACAGCAAAGTCAGTGGCCTAACAATGAATAAGTAAAAAATATATGTTCACAGGCCCTACACCAAATTCCCTGTCATGTAGATACTTACCACCTATTAGTGGGATGGGAATTTAGATTCCCCTTATTTACCATTTATAACAATGGGTAATGATGACATGTGATAATATAAGGGGTTGTGCAGCACAGCAGCACCTACAGAAAAGCACCTATACAGAAAAACTGATTGATGGAACCAATTAATTGATTGTAACTACACATATGATCATTAAAAAAATAATATAAATTGTATCCCTTGTAAAGTAATCAGTAAGAATGACAACAGAAACTTTATGCAAAAAAAGTTAATATTTTATTTCATATTATTTTATTGTGTTATGACATATTATTTCACTTTATTTCTATTTTTTTCTTAATTTTGTGCAAAATACTAAACTTGAATAAACAGTAAGTTTAAAAAATATACAGTATATATATAAATATATGCATATATATATATATATATATATATATATATATATATATATATATATATATATATATATATATATATATAGTGCTATTTTATTTTATATTTACTCCACATTAGAATCTGTAGCACTCCTTTCTGTCTGCTGACAGAAGCAGTGCAAGTCTCCCAACTGGTATTTTATACATAATGCTTGGCAACTTTCTATGGTCAAGGTATTGTGTAAATCTTTGCTGGAGGGAAGAGAAGTGCTGCAACATTGTCAGCAAATATATCTGTTACCTTCTGATACTGCTTTAGATAGAAAGTGCATTTACAAATAATTTTAAACTAATTGAACACTATGGGGCCGATTCATCAATAGTCGAATATCGAGGGTTAATTAACCCTCGATATTCGACTGGGAACTAAAATCGTTCGACTTCGAATATCGAAGTCGAACGATTTTGCGCAAATCCTGCGATCGAACGATTCGAAGGATTTTAATCCAACGATCGAAGGAAAATCCTTCGATCAAAAAATCACAGCAAGCCTATGGGGACCTTCCCCATAGGCTAACATTGACTTCGGTAGGTTTTATCTACCGAAGTAGGTGGTCGAAGTATTTTTTAAAGAGACAGTACTTTGAATGGTCGAATAGTCGAACGATTTGATGGTCGAAGTACCCAAAAAATACTTCGAAATTCGAAGTTTTTAC
Source organism: Xenopus laevis (assembly GCF_017654675.1). Classification (NCBI taxonomy): domain Eukaryota; kingdom Metazoa; phylum Chordata; class Amphibia; order Anura; family Pipidae; genus Xenopus; species Xenopus laevis. The sequence goes on from NC_054379.1 coordinate 108,133,848, forward strand.
ATTCGAATTCTTCACTCTAATTTTGTAAATCTGCCCCTTAAATTAAATTGGAAAGTTAATTAGAATTACATCAGTTTTCATTAAGAAAATTGTTTATTGCCCCTTTAAAAGAGAGTTAAAGCTTTACTAAAGAAGGCTACAAATGTTGTACATTATGGGGCACATTTACTTAGGGTCGAATATCGAGGGTTAATTAAACCTCGATATTCGACTGTCGAAGTTAAATCCTTTGACTTTGAATATCGAACGAAAAATCCTTCGATCGAACGATTAAATCCTTTGAATCGAACGATTCGAAGGATTTTAATCCATCGATCGAACGATTCGAAGGATTTTAATCCATCGATCGAACGATTTTTCTTCGACCAGAAAATTGTTAGAAAGCCTATGGGGACCTTTCCCATAGGCTAACATGGCACCTCGGTAGGTTTTACTTGCCGAAGTAGGGGGTCGAAGTTTTTTTTAAAGAGACAGTATTTCGACTATCGAATGGTCGAATAGTTGAACAATTTTTAGTTTGAATCTTCAATTTGAAGTCGAAGTCGTAGTCGAAGGTCGAAGTAGCCAATTCAATGGTCGAAGTAGCCAAAAAAATCATCAGAAATTCAAAGTTTTTTTTATTCTATTCCTTCACTCGAACTAAGTAAATGTGCCCCTTCGTCTTGGGCTATCAGCCCAAGGCATCCACCGCCCTTTAGCAGGGAAGATCTGATACCCCAGTAGCTCCTCTTCTTTTCTACTTATTCACTGCACATGCTCTGTGCTGCTGTCACTTACTGAGCTCAGGGAACAACTCACAATATATATTTTTTTCAGAATATACATGTCACAATATAAGGCTGATTAGTAATTAATACAGATAATTAATACATGGCCGCACAGAAACCAGTGCAACTAGCATCAGAATTTAATAATCAGCCATGTAGCTTATATTACAGACCAATGTCATTTTCTGCTGGATAATAGGAAAGGGAACATTTGCATCAGATTGCATTATCCAGTCATGACATTTTAAACCTGCCAGCAGCTGTGCTGTTATCTTTAAAAACCCATGCAAGTAAAGTGGACAGACAACATGGCACACTTTAAAATTACTCCAAGAAAAGCAGCCCAAAAAATAGCTTTCTAATTCTTCCTGGGGCAGAACACCCTGCACACCTACCCAATGCCTTATAATACAAACTCAAGGTCACATTTTGTACCATCAAAGTACCTGCACAAAGAACCCCAAAATGACTTGCTGTGGTTAATGCACTCTTTATGACAGTTGCCTGTGGTCTCCTGCTAAGGCAAAGTGGCCACAAAAGGAGGTGCAAGTAGGTAATAGATATGCATACTACAAACGCTGTCGGTGTCTAGCAACTTATGACATAGTTAAGTTAGTACACTACAACAGTGATGTTATACTTTACATTGGCAGTACTTTTTGGAGGCTGTCTATATATAAGAATAATTTGGGAATGTGTTTGCTCCTAATATGGGGGTATATTTATCAAAGAGTGAAGTTATAGGTTGCCACATTCTGATTTCTGAGTGAAATTCCATCACTCTCCATTCATTTCTATGGGATTTTTAAAAGTGTTTTTACCAAAGAGTGAAAGTTCACCCTTTGATAAATGTGTCTTTCAAAATACCATAGAAATTAGTGGAAAGTGGCAAAATTTTACTCTAGCGGACTTTTGCGATCTCTAACTTCACTCTTTGATAAATATACCCCATTGTGTCACATATAATTATGATTGTTTAATTTTTTACAATAGAACACAGCATTGACTAGTTCCTGGAGGAGAGAGAAAACATATCCTGCCATACAGGACAGGTTATTCTATCAGTCTACAGGTTTAACCTAAATACCACAGGACGGCAGAAATGTGTTTCTTTACAGAGTCTGAGGTGTGCACGGCTTCCAAATTACATATAATACACTGCAATAGGAGATTCAGTAAGCACTCGGATGCCCTTTAGAGCCCAATTCTACTCATTTTACAGACTGTCTGTTAGTCCTGGAAAATGTTCTGAAAGATCTGAAAAATGCATCATTTTTCTACCTGAGCAAAGATTTTCCCAATCCTGCACAAGTGAGCAGGAGATTACCTGTTGATTCCTATCATTTTACTCTTCAATCCCCCAGCTAGTTGTCATGCCGTTTGCTATGTTCTAACATTTAATTTATCTGTCGCCACTCTTTTTCTAAAAAAAAGGACCATCTTGAATAAAGTCAACTTTGTGAATACGTGATGTACATGCACAAGGTTCCTGTCAATACGGCACCAACTCTGAATGCCAAGAAAACAGGTATTTTGGATTTCAGACTTTGAATTGATGGGGGTAAAATGTATGCCCAATTACTATGGTTTTGTGCCAGTACACATCTAAATTCACAAAACTGTTCCCAGCAGCAAGGTAAGGTTTAGGGAATGACTGGCCACAAAATGCATTGTCACATATGAAGTCTCTTTAAATACTCTGCATTCTATTCTGAAATGTTGAAGTCATTTTCCATATGACACGGTCAGATTTTTATACATCTCCCAACATATAAAATATGCCTGAAGTGAGAGCTTTATGATTTATTCATTGGAGTCATTTGCAGCTCTGATTTCCCTTAGGAGTAAATTTTGCATGGAAAGTTTAACTCCACATAACGCCATTCTGATTGTAGCTGTCACAAGTGCTGCTTGCCTTCTGCAGGTTACATGTAGCCTCCCAAGTTTAGCATACAGATATATACATTTAATAAGATTAACTTTACAATAGCCTATGCCATTTTCACAAATTGATCTGAATTCTTTTTTGCTCCTAATGTTAATGTTCTGCCCTTCAAAAGGGCTACCATACTATAAATCTGAAGTGAACTACAAGAGCTGTTATCTTCAGCAAGATGATGATGATACCTGTTACGTAGGAGCAGAAAGCTGTAGGTGACATGTCCCTAATTGTATCTGCAGAACTTCACTGTAATCTTTTCTTTTTACTTCCCACTCATGGTATATGTGTGATACTTTTGTTATACCTCTGGTACCAGCGGACTATGCTGCTGCTTCTCCATGTCGAAATGTCCCTGCCAGTAAAGGAATTTTATCGACCCAGGGCTGTTAAACAGCCCATGATTATCTGCATGACAGTCAGTCAGCCTTGGAGAGATGTGACAGGAATGCTTGTACTGTAGGCAATCTTTCCTTAGATTCCCCTTTTATACACTGCCTGTGCTAAATTAAAATATCAGACATTTTTATAGAAGTCTGCTATTTTCCATTTAATGAATATGTTGCTGCACTTTCTTTGGGGGGGGGGTGAAGAATGAAAATCATTGAGAGCAATGCCTTATTGGCATGTGTCACATATACTATATAAATCACTGGCTATATTACAGTGTGATTCCCTTCAGCATTGTAGCTGCAGTGCTCTAATTTTTTACCATGTTTAAAGACTGCTGAAAATAGAAATGTCTTTTAGCATGAAAAATGCAGAAAATGAACTCTTCACCAGACAACCAAAAGGGCCTTCACCCCTAAAACTGTGCCTGAAATACATCCAATGTTGTGATCACCAACACTGAAAGCTCACTTGAGCCTGGCCTTCAATTTGCATTCTCCTGTTCACCGATCGTAGCAGAACTTTTTCATAATAGTTTATATAATGGATTTTAGTGGCTAAATTAAATTTAGATCAGATTGTCTTTAAACAGGGCTAAATGCTTGTATCTATGCTCCTGTTCTGTATGCTTCATGTTCCTGGGACTAAGCTGGGCTTACAGCTGCTACTCTAGATGGATATGTGTTCCTACCCCACTATTATCATCCCTAGGGCCATATATGCCCTTGCTAGCTAAGCTAACTGCCTCTCACATCAGAGGTAAGCAATAACAAGACTCACCTGCCACTAGCTAGAGTTACTAGACAGTTTAAACCCACAAGGCCTTGCCTTGGAAGCCTCTTGCTTCTAATATCCTGGTGTCTCCATTCAAGATGGCCTTTCTCCAACCCCCCTTATGTAGGCTCTAAGCTTTTGGACATTCCCACCATGAAAACCTTCCAAAGTAATTCTTACCAAGACCCAAACTTAGGGCTTGCTTCCCCCTAGTGCCTAAATAAAAAAGAAATGTAACAACAGTTTCCTCTCTATTATACACATATAAATGCATAAAATTAAGCAGTTATCACAACTGGGAAAAAGATTGATATCAATAATGGACAATCACTGAAGAATGTGTAATAAAAAGACAATGGAATAACCATGCATTGTTTTCTAAACTGATAACTGGTAAGTAAAATCTCCATTTTTGTAAACTCGAGCTTTCATTTTAGTATAACCCTGATGCAAAACATAAGACTTTTAATATTTCCAATACCTACCAGGGTGCAATTAGGAAGGTATGGAGCCCCTTGAAAAGGGTATGAAGATTAAATGATACCACAATGTCAATAAGGGCATAATGTAATTGGGGCATTAATTTCAATCCTTTCAACCGAGTACAATTTAGCTGGTGCAATCTAATCATCCAGCATGGATGCAATGAGTGAAGGAAACTGCAGTACAGTGTTCTTTTTGTCATTTCACAGTAAACGGTGCACAGAAAACATAGGTGTGCATGCTTTACCTGTGGTAGTTTGGACCTAGCTCTGCATGTGCTAAAAGAAAATGCCCTTTATCCTCATTTGTCCTTTGCAATGTTTTATTATCACTTGATTATTGCGCAAACGATATTGCACAAATCCCATCAGATCTTTAAAAGGATAAAAGTTTCATCCATTTTCTAGTTTCTGATTTAAGAAGTCACATAATGATTTTTACTATTGCATTTTTACAAAGTGAAACTTATAATGTAGAATTGTACACTGTGGAGTGAGGGTTGACATCCCTGGGCAAAAATATTCTTTATAACATGAGACAATGCATTTGTCGCAATTTCAAAAATGTATTTCTGTGCACAAGAGTGAATCTTGGTTTATCAGCCTCTTTAGTCAGCTCTGCCCAAGGAGCCTAATTCCCCCCTAATTAATTCTTTGCTCAGCCAGCCTGCAGATGCTATGTTTGACAGCGTCGTCGGATTTCAATCTACAGAATAATAACCAAAACAAGCAAAAGGATAGCCGAATCCGTGGGAGAGTATTTAGAAGGTGAGTGCACAGGCAAACTCATATGGAGGCCAAAATTACTTATTCTAAATTGCCAGTGAATTCAATTTAAAATGGAGCTGTTTTTTTTCTTGCTCATATTGACTCTGTCTGTCCCAGCACAGCATGAAGCCTGCTGAATAAACTGAACTTGTAGAATTAATATCTCAATGGCTGTTGTACATGCTTGTTGTGTACTGACTAATGAAAGACTGGCTGGCAATAAAACTTTTATATTTAACTCTCCAGGCTAAATGTTGCCCATAGTAATATCTGACTCTTCTATTCTCTGCATTGCTGGTTCTGACTCATTAAAACAATGTAACAAAAGCCAGCTGATTAACATTTTCTCATTAATGTATGCTAGAAAGTTTCTTAAAATTACATTTTCCTTCATTATGCAAAATAATTGAGTAGAGTTCAATCTAAAGGAACAGTAACATCAAAAAATGAAAGAGTTTTAAAGTAATAGAAATATAATGTAATGTTGCCCTGCATTGGTAATACTGCTGTGGTTGCTTCAGAAACACTACTATTGTTTATATAAATAAGCTGCTGTGTAGCAATGGAGGCAGCCATTCAAATGAGAAAAGGCTCAGGTTACACAGCAGATAGCAGATAAGCTCTGTAGAACATAATGATGTTATCTGTTATCCACTATTTAACCTGTGCCATATAGACTTTTTTTCAATTTCCGTCATTGTTACACAGTAGCTTGTTTAGATGAACTATAGTTGTGTTTGAAGCAAACAGATCAGTTTTACCAGTGCAGGGCAAAAATACATGATACTTTCATTACTTTAAAACACTTTCATTTTTGGTGTTGCTGTTCCTTTAACTCTGTAGGACTGCAAACTGTTTGGCTCTTTGCCATTAGTCCTCTTACTAAATTAGACTTGCTGAATCTCAAAAACCTGAATACCTTAAAGGAATTGTTCACCTTTAAATGGCACCTGTTGTAAAAAACTGTTATTCTCAACCAAAGGTGCAGGCTAATAAAAACCTACACTCTGGCTGGGGTAACAGTAGCTTTTTTTTTTTTTTTAAAAAAAATGCTCCCCGCCAGCACTAGAACACTCACACCAGGAGGGAGCTCCTTGTGTGAGCCGCCATGTTGGTGAGAGCACATGCGCATAAATAGCTTATGACATCACGCGCATGATGAGCCAGTTGCAGCATTCGCTCATTATGTGCATTGATGTGCTCCAACATGGCTGCTCACACCGAGTGGCCTTGAATTGGTACGGGCGCAATTTAAAACTGGAGTATAGGCACTCTTAGCCAGCTCCTTTGGTTGGGGGATAACATTTTTGTAGCAACAGATGCCCTTTTAAATGAACTTTTAATATGATGTAGAGAGTGATATTCTAAGTCAATTTGCAACTGTTTTTCATGTTTACTATTTGCAGTTTTTGAGTTATTTATCTTTATATACAACAGCTCTCCAGTTTGCAATGCCTGCAATCTGGTTGCTAGGGTCCAAATTACCCTAGCAACAATGCTAGGACCTAGATAGAAAGATGAGAAATAAAAAGGTGCAATAACAATACATTTGTAGCCTTACAGAGCATTTAATTTTAGATGGGGTCAATGACATTTGAAACTAATTGAAAAATTGCTTAGAATTAGCCACTCTATAACATACTAAACGTTAACTTGACGGTGAACACCCCTTTAACCCTTCTCGGCTCTGCAGACTGCCAATGGTAGATTTATGACACTGTGAGCATATGACTCCATGTGGTATTTGTATTGCTTAATTAAGCAGCAGAGCTATTGTCCTTTCTCTGTAAGGTGTATTTAAGATGAGAGTAGACCTTTAACATACAACACATAAGTAAAAGAAAATACCTTCTAAAATGAATATACTCTTTAAATTATATGTGCCGTACTTTTTGCTATAAATTCAGTACAATACAATTAAAATACATCTATTATAAATAATATAGTATTTGCAAACAAGGGTTACCAGTGGTACGACCATGCGTTACTGCCCCTATATCAAAACAAATTTAGAAACCCCTCTATAACTTTGTGAAGACCTAACTTGAGTTATTTGTACTCCTAGGCCCCCCAGCACTGGCTTTAACAAAGGGATGAGGGGTCAAAGAGAGGTTTCTCGCATTCATGAGCATTTTCTTACTGTTTTTACCCTCTTGTGGTGTTTTTAATTTTAGAATAGAAAAATCAGTCATCATTGTACCCCCTGCACACGTTCCTCAGCCTAAGGCAAGGTAAAGCCCCTCTGAGTTTTAATCACTGCCATCTGTTTCTACTAAACTGAGGAATATGGCACAGCTAGAGAGACACAGAGACTGATGTACTACCAGAGGAGCTGGAGAGTTCTCTTAACCTTTTGGCATTTAGAAATGAGGCATGGAGAATTCAGCAGAGCAATAATGTTCTGAATATCAAACTGACCTGACAGTCATGCAAGGGAACTCTAGGCAGAGTTTATATAATACATAAAAATGATATATATAGTAAATAAAGTACCTCCTATTGACAAATATAATGGAACTTCAAGGTGACTTCTAATATCCTCATAGGGGGGGGTGACATGATGACATCACTAAGCACCATTAAAATATAATTTACAGGATATTCATGGCTCTTGTGTATATATATATATATATATATATATATACACACACACAACTTTCTATGACTGTCACACATTTTAGGTTCAAGCTTTCCAAAAGTTCCAACTTTAGTCAGGGTTCCACTTGAAGGGCCAACCTCTGCTCAGTGTCCTGTTTGCCTATGAAATATCATATATAGGAAATATGCCGCGGTATCAGTAATTCTGTCATAATTCCCAGAATATGTAGCAGAGCAAAAACATAATTACTTCAAATCTCAGTCTTAAATTGTTCAGTTCAGCCCCTAGCCTGATCACTTGATCCCCTGATCTGCCCCAGATCAGCTGATAAAGTAACTTTTCTCTTCTCTTTTCCATACAGGAGCTGCCGGTAGACCCTTGAATAATCTCCCCACATTTCTGTGTAATTATCCCACCACTTCCACATCACTGGACAGACTATTTTGTCCACGCCCCCTGCCTGCCAGTATCTAAATGAGCCCACCCTGCTACTGATCCAAAGGGGGGGCAGCACCATAGTTTGGGAATAACTAACTTATTTAGATGCACCATGTAGAAAAAATATACCTCCCAACATTTGAACATCAAAATTTATGCCCTCATCCACAAATGGTCATGCCCTCATGACAATTTATGCTCTCATCCACCTTGACCACACCCACTTGCATCAATGATACCCCTGAAGTCTCACCCACTTTCCAGCTAGCCCTGCCCACCTAAATCAGAAGCACAACTTGCCTGTAAGTGTCCTAGATAAACAGTGGCATGATGAAAGGATTACAGGCCACTGGGCAGAATTTGCACCAAGGCCCTACCTACCAGACTCTGCAGTGCAACGGGACTGGTTGGGCTACAGTGGATTCTACCTACAGGTGTGCAGGACTACAGACACCCCGACCAGGGAAGCAGGCCCTGATGCATTGGCCTGCCATGAACCAATGGTAGTCACACCACTGTGTACACCAGTGTAAATATGTTATACAACTTTGTCTATTACCTGGAAATCCCTGCTAACATGTTACTGTAGTAGAGATTTCCTTCGGTGGGCAATTACCACTGCTTGTGTACAGTCTCAACGAAAACTCGACTATCTAGTTAAAAGCAGCACATATGAATTAAATATCCAACGTTCAGCAAAAGTACAGGTGTATTGCAATAAATATGTATGAATAGTAAAAGCTGCTCACATAGGAACAATAAGGTCTTTTGCCACGTTTTCCTTTATTTAGTGACAGGGATCTTAAAACTAACTAGAAGTAGCAAGGAATGCTTTGCTGGCTCAGTGCAAACAGTAAGTGCTCAATGGTTCTCATTGTGAGAAATAATTGCTCTAGAAGATGCTGGCACTTTATAAACTAAAAAATAACAGTAATATATAGGACACAGGATGCTGACAGCTGCTTCATGACAAAGTAGTTCAGAAGAGAGAAAAGGAGCCAAACTCCATGGGAGTAGGGAAATCTGAGCAAGCTGGGTACAGGGAATACAATCACTCCTAAAATGAATGACATTGTAAAGTGCAGCAGACGTAGGACTTGTCCATTGTGATTAACAAAAAGGCCGCAACACAATTCCTTCTTGGAAAAATCTTCAGAACAGCAAACCCCATTAAATAAGATGTCGTTTGTATTAATAGGAGTCAGCGATGGGTATGCTGAATATTTAATCAGAGCTCTAAAAGCTTGCTTAAAATTGCTGTGAGTGCCCATTGCAATGACCAATACATCTTCCTAAAGCAAGGTGTCAGAATCCTTCACTACAGCAATATGAGAACTAGATGCTTAATGGGATGGGGAGTTATCCTGGTGTGCCTCCCCATGAACAGGGGGACAAGGGGCTAACCATGAGTGCCTCCCCAATGAGCAGCTCTGTAATGTAGCTAGTTCTTTTTCAATCATATATTACTAAAAGAATCGCTGACATTATCTTGTTAGGCATATGCAGCCACAAGGCAAGACTCTCCCAGCAAAAGGCTTGTGTTGGGCCCCCGAGAATCCCTTCAATGTGAATAAAACCACATTTTCTTCTTTTATTAATATTCATTTATTTGCTTGCACTATTTTCTCAGTATCCAAGTGTGAAAACCATGCAATTTATGACAGTGTAATAACTAGGGCCTGTGTTGGTAATGTTCTTTTTTTTCTGAATTACAGCAAATCTATTTTTTATCAAACAGATGGATCAAGGTATTCCCTCACCCAAGGTTGAAGAAAGTTTCATTCAATGCTTATCCCCCTTCTTTGAACTTCACAGCATTATGACAGAATCTTTGTGCCACCTATCAATGAAATTAGTATTGACATAGTTACATAGTTAAGTTGGGTTGGGTCCATCAAGTTCAATCCCTCCAAACGAAACCCATTGTCCATACATATACACACACTCATTCACCCCTCCATACATTCACTTAAACTATTGTGACAAGTGGACTGCCTGTACACGCAAAATTAGCTATTTTTGCCCACTCTGGGGTTCTCAACATAAAGGGTACCTTCCCCAATCTGGAATGTTCCAGGCTTCTCAGTAAGCCCTGCTGTCCTGGGTTATCAGCTCACCAGCCTCTGGCCTGTCTCACCTTCCAGCTTTTCTCTATCATTTTTGACGCTCAGTCACCTGTTCACATCTCTCTCTGCTCCTTGCAGTTGCAGGCAGCACCCCCAACCCCTCTGGAAGTTCCTAACTCAGACAGGTAACCTTCCTGTTCAGTGACTTGCTCTGAGACCTTCCTAACATTTTCACTACAATTAAATACCTTTCCACAGGACAACCTTCCTGTAGCAAGTGATCTCCAATATGCAAACTTGACCACTGGAATGGATTTTCTGGCTTGCCTGTTCCTTCCAGAACACTACATCTTCCAGTGCCAGACAGAAAAATCCTTTACACTGTTTAGTAACATCTCCTTTGCATCTTACATCTCCTACTGGGGAGAAATAAAAGGCAAAACTCACCATTTTACATGTTTCTTTGGTCATTCTGCCAAATTACACATACACCAATATCTAAACTAGTAGTAGATTTTAGTATAGATATTGGCAGGTGGTTTTCAGCCCAAAAAAGCACAAAGCACACATTGGGCTGCAAACCCACCAATCTATCTCATATGAATGATATGCAAGTGTTTGTCCATCAGCTGAAATATGCCGGCAGAGCAATACTAAACTGATTGTTTTAGATAAAAAATTCAGTTGTGGTTGTGCAACTTTTGGTATTTGTTATTGGGCATTTTTTTGCCATAATAAAGGCTTTGTGATTTTAAAGTATAATTTGTGTTGGTGTTTTTTTTTGATGTGTACTAACGAATTTTTTTTATGTTACTGGTCCTTTAATGATACTCCAAAGCTGTTTCTTGCTCTTCCACGAAAATTGGAAGCCTGCTGATTGGTTGCTATCAGTTAATAAACTTCCTACCTTCCAAGCAGAGGATTGTAATGTATAAAAAGATTGGACAGATTCATGCTTTACATTACAAACAGGCTGTAAAAATAGATAGACCAGGGTGTATAACAATAAAAACAAGCTATCGGTCCAAGGAACTACTGTAAAGTAAAAATGGCCAGTTATTTCTTTTGTCTGCAGAGCTCTAAAAAATACTATTGGTTCTGGATAGGAACCCTTCAATTTCAAGATGATTTAGAGTTGTAACTGCAACTTTCACCATACAACTAGTCATTGGGAATGGCACATGTTCTCTTTCCCTGGCTTGTTCTATACTGATATGATGAAAAGCAGAGCTGTCAAGCTGAATTTCCAGACAGAGCAACACACTGGCTCTATTGCCATAATTTCTACAACATTTTTCAGCAGAATTATAGTAGATTTTGTGTAATCTAGACAGGACATAGTTCAAGTTGGCATATAAAATGTTCCTACATATATATATATATATATATTGAAATGGGAAATACTTTCTATAGCACTAAATGCTTTGGCCCTTTGTTCCTCCTAGAATTCTTTCACCAACTGCTCCTCCCACATCTTAGCATATGTATGTTTAGATTGCAAATAGGCATTAAAAGGGCATATGATATGAGGCAATTTAGACGTAATATTATCTTCATGCTACAAATGACAGAAAGGGGCACATTTACAGTAGCTAGGGTCGAATATCGAGGGTTAAATATCGAAGTCTAAAGGATTTTGCGCTATTCCTACGATCGGATGATCAAAGGAATAATCGTTCGATCGAACGATTAAATCCTTCGAATCGAACGATTGGGAAGGTGCCACACAGCTGCCAGGTCAAATATTACGGATTTACAGTTAGTATCTAAGCACAGGATTGGTAATTCGCCTTTGTTTGTTTTCTTTACCCATATAGTGCATGTTCTACCATAAAGAATACTAATATTTATTTGTGGGCTTCCCTTTGGAAGGTTGTATCTAGTAGAAATATGTCTAAAGCAACTGGTCCAAGCCATTATAAATAGAAGGGGCCTGCAATAACACTTGTAAGCACCGTACAATGCTACTTACCCTGGCAGTTCCCAACAATTCACAGTTCCAGTCACATATAATAAATCATGTCTAAAACATGGGACCATTGTGACTGGATCACACTTCCACATTTGTGACTTTCAGTTGCCATCTACCTGAATAAGCTCAATGGAACCACTGTGATTGGAAAGTATTGAAATGCTGGGGGATTTCCTACCAATCAGTTGAACTGAAGAAGCAGCTCGGATGAGTGTGAAGCATTTTCAAGAATACTCAGAAAGTCCAGTTACTTTAGACTTATTTCTTCTAGATACTAGACCTATATGAATGAAAATCTTTATAGACTCATTTTAATTGTAGAAATTTGTATAGCCAACTCATATAATGATATGTGTATTTTTTTTAATGTAGCATTGATATGAAGTAAGAGTTTAATATATTGACTCGGGAAGTACTCAATTCGATAGCAAGGTAAGTATTAGTGGTTTATGTCCATTGAAATCTATAAGTATGCTGTGAGACATTACTGTTCAACTTCTGTGGTACAGAGGGCCGGAATTTTTCTGGTCTACAAGGTGGAGGACCAATAATGAAACCCAGTGTTAGCCACTCCCTGTGTTTAAACCACACCCATTTAAAGCAGCATTCAACCTGTAATAAAAAAAAACCCTACCCTGGTGAGACCCCCCTCCCTCCTCCACCCCAGCCTACGTGCCCCCCTGGGCAAATGCCCTAATTTTTTACTCACCCCTCTGTGCAGATTCTGGCCTCAGAGTTCACGCAGCCATCTTCTTCTTCTCCGGGAATGTTCGTGTCTTGATGGCATTTTCGGCACATGCGCAGTTGGAGTAAATTTCCAGTCCCGAACAACTGCGCATGCGTCGCAAGTCACGAAAATGTCTGAAAAAAATTACGGAAATTTTTGTGACTTTCGGCGCATGCGCAGTGGTTCAGGACCGGAAATTTACTCCAACTGCGCTAAAACTTCCAAATAAGACCGAAGGAAAAAGGTGGCTGCCGTGAACTCCGAAGCCAGAATCTGCACGGTGGGGTGAGTAAAAAATCAGTCAGTCAATTATGACACCTTTTAAAGCTTACATATGGAAAGCAGTCACAGCAGGCAGACTTTGATGTGGGGGGCCACTCTCTCTCCCCCTCTCTCTCTCCCTCTCTTGGGGACACAAGGGACTAAGTAACCCTGTATTTACTACCTGCTTACTATATCTATGCAATTATTGATTTCTTTTGTACTCAGTTTAAGGGTCAACGTCTCTAGTATAACCCAAATTCTACCCTGGGTGCATCCAAGACAGACATATTTGAGCACAAGTCTTACCAATCAAATATATTTCTAACATGTTTGTAACAACAACAGAAAACATGTTGTGAGTGTGGCGATAAAACAAGTCCTGTAATCATATGGCATAACACTTGAAAATAAAATGCCTACAAATCATGACATGCTAGAAAGAGCATATTCATGTTTTCCTGTACTAGCAAAGCAGACACAAAATCCATTAGCAAAATATGTAAAGCTGTGCTGTGAAATAATCAACGTCATTGTCCACAAGAAAAGTACACCTTCCACATGGCATTAAACTGTACAAGATTTTCTGCATTCAGTTGCACTCAGATTATTAACCTTATGCCCAGGTTTGATTCAGTGGGCAATGAGGTAAATGCAGGAGAGAAATGAGAAAAAGAATTTTTTTATATGTGATGCACAAAATCAGTTTGTTGATTAGAACTCCAACCAGATATAATTTAGATTTAGTTATGCTAAAATAAAAAATATACCATAGTATATCTAGTAAATATACAGCCTCCGGATAAACTAGTATGGAATTTGTTGTTTGTAGTTCCTTACTATCTCAATGACAACATATTTTAAATTGTTTAAGATGGTTTACCTCTTTGCTTGTTCCTTTATCTAAAGATTAATGTGATCAAGGATCAAGAAAAGATTATCTCTATAGGATTTTTCACACACCATAATCTTATAATGTAGGCCCTTTGTTATATGCTGACCAATGGCACGTTTTTGAAGCAAAATACATTGTTTTGTATCTCTATTTACATAACGCTCTTAGGCTTTCATGCTATATTAAATTATATACCTGTGTGCTGTATGTAATAGCAACAAGCGCTCAGATTTTCTTTGTTATAATCCAGTACAAAGAGAAAATATGTGTGTACATTTATTTACATCACACTGCACCACTCTAGAATTGTCATATTACATTACATTAAAATTAAATTACAATTAAATTAAATAACCCCACATAAACCAGATTGCTACATCATTTTAGCTAGGGAGAACATGTTATGGGAATTTTTTTTCCTGTGTGACCTACAGTGGATGCTATATCTGCATCTTCAGCTGTAGTTTTTATGTTTTGGAGAAAAGGGAGGCAGGCTGAAGCTGTAGATCAAGAGGATAATCAGCCTCAACTTCAGAAGCAGCCAGTCCTTGTTAGGATGAAATCGCCTGTAAGCTGCATGTCTTCTGGAGGTGATGTTTGGTAGTATGGTGAGGATCACTTGCGGCCAGCTAGAATTAAGGCAATAGCAGCCTAGGCAATGCTGAAACTGTATGTTGAGGAAATAAACCCTTAATTGAAACAAGGTTGGAAAAGCAATAGGAGAATAGTACTATTTCTATCACAAAAATACAAAAGCAACTATTGGACTCCAGAAAGACTAATGCAATAGCATTAGTGCCCAGCACTCTATTAGAAAACAGGAATTGTCCTGTTAGATGTGGTTTGTTTGTCATTATAATTACATGAACTAGCAGATGTCGGACAACTTTGTACTGTATGTAGCCTGTTGCCTGTTGCACAAAATTGTGGACAACTAATACCAAACTAATCATGCTTTATCTGATATTTTGGTCAGCTAATACTAACCAAACATAACCAATGTAATGCTAACAAAGTCCTTATGATTTTGTTCCGGTTCTAATGGATACCCTCAGCAATCCTAAAATGCACTTAAAACAGAATGGTGCAATCTCATTGGTCAGATGTGCAGGCATGTGATTTGGGGGTAAAACAGGAGCCTGGTTGCAGCTTAGCACCTCTGCAAACATGAAATGTTTCTTCTCTTGCCGCAGTGTGCTGCTGAGTGGAATGGTGCAATGTAATTGGTTAGATGCACATGTATGTGATTTGGAGAAAAAAAAATAACAGATTAAAGCTCAGTGGTTTTACACAATAATGCATAAATCTCACTGGTTAGATAGACAGAATGGCAATTACAGGTGAGGGACCAGTGTATTGTAACCAGAACACAAAAGGTCCCTGAAAAGTTAATGATGCATTCAGTGTCTAAAATAATATGTGGTAACATTAAATAATATTGCACAAAATATGAAGGAACATTGCATAAGGGTGCCCAATTTTTTTACCTTTGATATTAAACGTGTCAACTTCCTGGTATTTGTCTAGATTCTCCCAGATTTAAGCACCTCTCCCCTGGTCTCCTGCAGTAACAGATCTGTTTGCTGCTGTCATCCCTGAAACCTACTTGAAACCTACTTCAATTGAAATGCAGAATGAAATCATGGGGCCCGGTACAGCAGATTTTTCTGAGCACCCTGGTCCCCACCCACCCCAGATTCTGCCCTCAAGCCCCACCACTGATCCTGCCCCCAAACCCCACCCCAGAACCAGGAACAAAATACAAAAATATTTTGAGTGAAAAAAAAATCATTGGTGGGCAGAGCCCCCCTACAAGTTATAAAACAAAATTGGTGGTCAGGGTTCCCCTATAAGTACGGAAAAAAAAATTTAGCGGCCAGGGTCTCCCATAAAAGTAAAAAAAGACCATTGGTGGCCATGGTGTAAAAATAAATAAATAAATAAAAATAAGGACCATTGGTGTTCAGTGAAACTTACCTTTAAAGGTCTTCTTCATTCTCCTCTTCTTTGGGTCTATTCGCCAACTTTCAGCAGCTTCTTGTCTTGTTCAACATGTTGTGTGGACACACCATAAAAACCTAAATAGCATTTATTCTGCCTTGGCTTGTGATTCCCAACCTCTATTACTGTACAGTATATGTAAGAATATACTTTATTGGATTTAAATGACTGAATATCTTGGTAATTACAAAACTGAGACCTCTCATAAAAGTACCAGCTATTGTGTGTTACTTCACTGGTTAAATATGGTAAAACTAACCAATTTTGCCCCGGGGCATGCCAGCGATTGTAATCATATTACATTTTGCACTCTTTATAGTTGAGTCACTGCCTCCTCAGAACTGCCAGTCAGTAGGTGTTTGGGTTTTAGGAAGGGCTAAGTAAACTGGATTAAACATCAAATAGTCTCTAAAGGATGAAGTGTTATCTTTTCATTTGATAATGATGCCAAATTGAAAATGTCTACAACTACAACCCTATCTGAACAATTTTAAAAGTACAACCATGAAGAGAACAAAATATAAACAGAAATGGTTTTCCAATAAAAATGTTTATTGTGCCTATTTCTGCTGGGATCTTGCCTTCTAACTATAGTATTATGTTTCATATTGGCATTTAACTTGATTAGAATAGCACACGTGCAATGTACTTCCTACAGACACATTATTTTATTAGTCTTCACTTCCATTCTTACAGTAGAGGAGAAATGACCCACTGCTAATGTATGGCCTCTGGGATAATGATTCACAAATATTCAGGTTGGATTTAATAGCGTGGAAAAAATGAAATGGCCTACTTTGGCAGGAACTTCATAAACTTCTGTTGAAATGCATACTACCTAATTGCCTAATAAACAGATATTATTTAACAATCTCATGAATGGGATTACAGAGTTTAATTAAGGGAGGCTATATCACCAGCGTAAGGTAATCATATGGTACTTTTATATCTGGCTTTCTGTCAAATAGTACATATATTTCAAAAAATGCAAATAGGTATTTCATATACAGTATATTTTTACAGTCCTTTCTCAACTAGATTTTCTAACTGATATTGACAGGGTGTCAAGAAAGTCCCCTATGTGAGCCAATAATCTACTAACTAGGTCTAGAGTAAAGCTAACTCCACCACCAAGGTTCTCAATATCTTTGGGCAGACTGTCATTGCTCCCTTATATTATTACCATATATGTGTACAGGGCCAATATATTCTGAAGTGCTGCATCAGAATGCTGTATATATGAGACCTACAAATTACATACAGACACCGACCAATACAGGAGAAAAGAGTTGACCCTGCACATTAGGGCTTCCAATTTAAAACACCGGAACTTCAGAATTTAAAAGTAAAATAATTTCCCGTTACTCATACTGATTTTTTAGTAGGTGTAAATTCTGGTTAACAGAATCATACCATTTATTATAATTCCAATAGTTTTTCTGGCAACCAAACAACCATGTGAAGCAGAAGGGGGTCTGGTTACACAGTTCAGTTTACTTCAATGGGAGGGTTCTTCCAGACATGGGAGAATCAACAACCTGTTTGACATGAGCAAAGTATGTGATGGAAACTGAAAATGTTTAGGTAAATATAAGCTTGCCCTTCAACATTTACCGGTAACGTGTTCGAAATGTTACTCCTGAAGAAACAATCTGCCATCTACTGCATTATATCTGCTATTACCTTCCAGTGTAATACATTAATATGACTTTCACCTGTTGTACAGTCATCATTTTGCTCAGACGATAACATAATATTTATGAATTTGTTGGCTTTAAAACAACTTCAAAAATATAGATAAGGGCTAACCATTGAATGGAATTCATAGAAACTCATGCCTAATATGCACACTTAACACATTTGTCATGGGATGTTCTTTTATCACAAATGGTATGGTATGTTTGTTAATTTGTCATGATAAATTTACCAGCAACATCCTCTCCTATCTATCAATAGATTCCCCCTGCTTTTTACTGTTTCCACTTACTCTTCACCGCGCACTGTTTGTTAATGTAAGCATACAACTAAGGGTTAATCAAACATTTTTATGTAGGGGGACTTCATTTTCAGATACAGAACACAATATACAGAGTGCTATTTGGGCTGAACATTATGAATCCAGTTATGACTACCACCAAATTAATTTCCACTACTACCGATGTAGTAGTATGTTACTAGTATATTGCAAAACATTTGTTAAAAAAATCTCAAGTATGTGTAAGTAAATTATTGACTAAATTCTATGTAAGGTTAGGAAAATCTTGCTTGTTCAACAGGCACTTGCATCTCTGGGCACTTGCTGCACTATGGGGGCAGGACAGGAGACACCGTGCACCCCTCCCCATCTGTTTCTAATAAATACAGTGCTGCTGAAAGCAGGCAGTTTGCCCCATTTTTGAAAAATGACTGCTTTATGTCTTTACTGCAAACTTTTACAGATTTTTAAGAGCCTTTCTATCTTTCCAAATTCATATTGTCCTTACAGAGAAAAAAAACTGAATAGAAATGATCATAAGTAATGCAATCAGAAGACAAGTCAGGTGCTAAACGATGGTGAAGTTTTAATTGCCATGCCTGTTCCATATGCCTGCCCACGAGCAACGCACTGATAATCAAGTCACATTATAGGCAGGGAATGAGGTTGACAGCAGTACCTGATAGGAATTGGCAGCTCTCAAATGAAGCCCATGTAGGAATTGTGTGCATGAGTCAGCAACTGGATGTCAGCTCTGCATGAAAAGGGACATCTATAAACCCCAGTGCATAAGCACAAAACAGGGTCCTCTGGTATTTGCCAAATTAACACATTCACTGGTACAATATGTAGATTAAACTTTTCTATTCCAAACAAAGTAGGATTGTCATGTGGATATGTTCTATAAAATACAGTATAGAAGCCAGGCAAGCAAGATTTTGAATTACAGTTCTGTTATTGTTTTAAAGAACAGGCATAACGACAATATCCTATAAATAAAATTGTTAAACCTAAAGATGTCCCATTTCTGAGATTAGGATGCAAATGTCCTACCATCGCCTGTTTAATGTGAAATGAAGGCTTTGAGCAATGGACACACACATGACATTTTGAGTGCGGCTATATTTGGCCCCACCGTGGGGTCAATTTCCATTCACATCAATAGAGAAGCTCCACTAGTCACACATTAAGGGTGATTATACCTCAGAACATACATTTTCCAGGCAGAATCATTCATGTAGAGGGACTAGTGACAATTGTGTGCCCTGCCCTTTAGCGCCAGGTTATTTCCAGAATTAGTATCAGTAATATTCTCTCAAAAAACAGCTTTATATTATAAGGGAAAAAGCAATCCTTACCAAAGTATATAGAATAAAAGATTGTGGTGATCACTATCACTGAGGCAACTTTGGGCAACTATTGAAAATGCATCGCCGCGTGTGCATTAGCGCAGGCGACTTTTCATTGTAGCCTATGGGGAAAAACGCTGAGGCAGTTCGGGGAGATAGTCGCTCAAAAGACAAGGCGATTAGTCGCCAGGCGACAAAAACTCCCTGAATCTCCTCGTGTGGACTAGCCCTTAGAGTCATATCACCCCCTTCCCCTGCACCAGCAGCCTATCAGCAGAACAATGGGCAGCTAACCAGATAGCAGCTCCTTGACACCTCTGTTGAAGGATTCAGCTGCCTGAACGGATAGTTCCTCCATGGGCTAACAGCACTGCTGCTACTGTCCCAAATGTTAGCGAGTGGGTGAACAGGCAAAACCGTCTATACTACTTCCCAATAACTTAGGGTGGCTTCCGGCATTTCTCTTCCAGCTAAAATACACTATAGAAAAACTGGTCCATGTACCATTAGCTTTATTTAGTTTGTACAGCTAGAGATATAGATATACATAGACACAGCATCCACTTGTATATAATGGTACACTGATTTCTACGAACAATAACTCCAGATCTTAAATATATTATGCAATGAGGGGGAGAAGTAGTGGCACCCAAAATACAATGAGAGGCACAAGGAACGTTAGCCCCATTTACAATTTATACACTGAGAGGCAGTGGGAACTTTAGGCCGAAATATCTTAAATACAATGAGAGACAATGATTTCTGACCTCCCAGACCCCCTTACCCTTCCAAAAAGCAGGTTTCCTGAAGGCTAGAGAAGATTTGAGCATTGTCCAGTTCAAAATGATGTCTGAAATAGTTTGCATTGCTAAAAGTGCTCCCTACCTACCTAGCGGTAGACGTGAGAGTAGCACCCAAGCAGGAGAAACCCTTTGTAGTGATGTGCAGGATGGCCTGCAAAAAATCTGTGGTTGGGTTTGAGTTGAGCGATTAATTCCGCTCCCTCACACTGCTGCTTCCATCCTGTCAATTTATAGACTCGCACCTGCCCCCCCTTTCGTGATGTCACTGCGAGGAGACAGAGTGGGCTGGGCAGGGTTCGGGTTGGGAGGGGACAGTGCAGGTACTACTGCTTTGCTAATATACTACCTGTGCCGTGTTTAAGTAAAATGAGAAGGGGAGAAACAATGTTTCAAAGGAGCAAGAAGAAAGAATTACCCTTGCACACCCTGGCCGTCCTGTCCTAGGCGAATTCCCGGTGCTCAGTGAAGGAGGCGTTGGCAACCTCGAGTTCAGCGTGAAAGAAGGAAAAATCACCGGCACAACATGGGTTATTTCTAGCAGGGAGAACCTTTGCTTATTTTTTCAGGGCGGGTTAGCCATTGGTATGCAGTTACCCTCCTAATGCTAGCTTTACTAGCTGTACCAAGTGCGCATGAGCTATTATATGAAAAAAAGATGTATAGTTTTAGCTTTATGAGAGGGACCATTCTACGACTGGGGCGTATCCATAACAGAATGAACAGCCAGCATGCCAGGAAAACATGACAAACTCTAACTCTGATAAACCTCCCTTTTTGAAATGGTAGCACATTAACAAATAATAACTATTGTATATTCAGAACTTTCCTACCTCTCACAGGTACAACAGACCATCAGGGACAACAAATTGTAGATAATAAAAGTAAAAATCACTGCAGTGATTGTTCCTCTAGGGATTGAGAAGCTTGGGTTCTTCAGGTCGCCTAAAACAAAAGAAATCAAGATATTATCATGCATATGTTGCATATAAAAAATACAGGGGGCATTTATTATTACAAACAAGGTACCTGAAAAACACATACCACTAAATCAGTATTTGAGGTTAGTACAGTATAGGTGTCACTGCAAGATGATGAATACTGTGTACAAAAAAGCAATAGCACGTATTGAACAAAACCGCATTTCTAACATGACTTTAACTGTAATAATGTAATCATCTTCCTTTATTTATAGTATGCAGAATTTCATCAGGGGAAATTAATGGAGTACAATCTTCATGCAACTACTGCTTCAGATGAAAATGAACTCAGGACCTAGTGTAGAGGGTATCTGGACTAGCTATAGAGGGTTCCATTGATCCAAATAATGGCCCTGGTAAATGCAAAATTGGCATAATCCCATTCTTTTTAATTACAATATATTATTTAAAGGGGAATATTGCCTCAGATAAGTTGGTGAGGTAGATTTCCTTTACAAACAACATTAACAAAAGGAAAGCCCAGAAAACTGGAAAATAATAGCCTTACCAGACATATTTGATCCAGCCATTATCCCTGTGCACCCATTGAACATTACAGCAAAGACTGTAGTAAAACTCATCATCTTTCCTGTGGTGTAATCAACTGAATAGTCGGCTGCAGGGATGACAACATAAAAGATAATTGATTAGAAACTAGATTCCACCAGAACTGAGCTATGCATTTGCAGAAGTGGGACATTCTAGTGTGTATATCTTGGCCAAACCCAAAAAGCCCCAAAGGAAGACGTGGCCAATGATGATTAACATTATAGTTCAATAACAGATGTAGGTAGGTTTGTGTCTTTCCTACTTTAAGATCAGATACACATCCTTCAAAAATAACAACGGTAACTTTATTTGAAAGAATAATGCTCACAAACTCTGAACTAATTGCAGGGTGCGAATGTAGGAATTTTCTAAACTAAAGTTTGATGAACATGTTTTTAAAATTAAGTTTTAGTATGTTAAAGAATGGCCAATTCTAAGCAACTTTACAATTGGTCTTCATTATTTATTTGTTATAGTTAAAAGTAATATCTAAAAGTAGATGCTCTGTAAAGCTACACATTTATAGTTTTTGTAATTATTTGCCTTCTTCCTTCTGGATCTTTCCAGCTTTCAGATGGGGATCACGGACCCCATCTATAAAACAAATGCACTGTAAGGCTACACATGTATTGTTATTGCTACTTTGTATTACACATATTTCTATTCAGGTCATCTCCTATTCCTGTTCTAGTTTCTTATTTAAACAATGCATGGTTGCTAGGGTAATTTGGGCATGAGCAACCAGATTACTGAAACTGCAAATAAAATTAAAAAAATTAATAATATATATATATAATATATGTTTTGCATATATTTTTCACAAGGGTTTGTAAATGCATAAAAAAGGCCCATGTGTAAGAGCCCTTAGTTAATCTGGCTGTCACTTTATTAAACTTGAATATGCTCTAAATTTAATTGGGGCTTTATTTAATAAAAAAAATTGAATAGCTAAAACTCAAACTAATATAACCGACCCGAAAACTCGAATTGAACTCAAATAAAATTCTACTAAACTTGAATCAAGTTTTTTCTATGTTAGGAAGGCTAGTAACCTCTTCAAATTGGTCAGTGGACCTCTCCCATTGAGTTATACATGAACTCGGCAGGTTTTAAAAGGGAGCAAGGTTAGATAAATCTTGAAATTTGAATTTGAATTAAAATTCGAATCAAGTTTGGATTATTCACAATTCAAATTTAAGAGTTTTGACCAATAATAAATTTGAAAATTCAAATTTTCAATTAGACGCTTAATAAATCTGCCCCCCTTTGTGTGTTTAGTTTTATGGTGGCAAAGTGGCAACCCTAACCCGTTAACCCAATCTAATGTGTCTTGTACTATAAGATGTTATTGTGCAGCTAATTTAGAGAACATTGTTTTATACCAAGGCAGCTCTGCCAGAACATAGGGAGCCTCTACTGGCATGAATTCCTGAAATACATCTTGCACAGCCTTTAGATCAAGTTCTCATTCCATGGGTCAAAACGACTCTTTGGATAAGTGATAGCAGCCTATTTTCTAACAAAATGATGATTACTGGAGCTTTCCACTCTGTGCCAGAATCCCTCTGTGGACTCTTCTAATTCCATTTTCTCCTGACCTTTACACTGTCATAATGTAAGATCCATTGGGGAAATGAAATGTAGCTCTGTGTTGCACAAATGCTATGCAGAAGCTGCAGATTGCTCATTCAGTGCAATGTGCCACACAGCATTTCATTAGGTATCTTAAGCTTCAGAAAAATGCTGTGTAAAAGGTATAATGCCACATTCACCTTTACTGTGCAATATGTCACATTTAGCAAATGTCAAGCCCATAAACCTCACCATAACAAAAGCAGTATCTAATCATCTATACTTCTACTGTAGAACTACAACTCCTAGTATGTCCTGATACTTTCTGACTGTACAAGCATGCTGACAGCAGTAGTTTTGCAGTGGCTGAAAAGCTAAAGGCTATAATATTGCTTCAGCCGACAAATATCTATTTTTTAGCTGCTCTCATGTATTCCTGAGTTTTGCCATAATGTCAGATTTTGCCTTTTTCTCTCATAATATACATATTTGACTTCAAAATCTGCTCCCTTGTCTGTATTATTTATATATTAAGTATATAATATCTTTGTACCTCAATATAAACTGTAAGATCAACTAATATAAGATCAAGATCTAAGAGCTACTCACGATAGAGATTGTTCTTGAGGGTGGAGAGCTTGAAGCCTGTAAATGTTCCATTGATTGGAATAGTGTTATTGCCAAATGTGAGTGGAACTACCGTTTCTTTCACAGCAAAAAAGCTAATAAAGACACTG
The DNA here is from genome assembly GCF_017654675.1 of Xenopus laevis. Classification (NCBI taxonomy): domain Eukaryota; kingdom Metazoa; phylum Chordata; class Amphibia; order Anura; family Pipidae; genus Xenopus; species Xenopus laevis. The sequence continues at coordinate 108,157,889 of NC_054379.1, forward strand.
ATCAAAACCACCATGACTACCAGGAAAATGATGAAGGTGGCCTTGGCGTAGATGCTGGCTCCAACCAGGCACACAACAAGGCAGATCAAAAGTAGAACTGTGCCATAGAGAAACTCGTACCAGTACGTTATGGGAAGAACATGAAGTCCACTTTTCTCTGCATGGTCTGGAAAAACAACATATTAGCAATCAGTATTTAGATTTCAATTTATAGCATATATCACTGCAGTATTAGGAGTTACTCTGCTTCATTTATGTACTAATATTGAGCAAAAATACTCCAGTGCAGTAATTCATCAATCTATCAGTATGGGTTAATTCACCACATTAGTATAAACGCCCAAATTAATTCAAGCATTACATCTTGAAAACCAACACTAAATTAAAGCAACATTCACAGCAGGACTCACAGTTGTGGTGCACAGATCTGTAGTTTAAAAAGTTAGTTAATTAACCTTTAGTATAATGTAGATGATGACAAGTTGTAAACTGATCTTTATTTTTTGTGGATTGTGAATTGTTTCGTTTTTTTTGTTCTCCAATTGAGAATTTCACCAGCAATTTTGCACTAAGGACCAATAACAATAAACTTGTAGTTGTAAACTTGTAGCAATAGTTCTTTGGCTGCGGGGATCACTGACCCCCATTTAAATGCTGGAAAGAGGCAGCATGAGGGCTCTTACACATGAGCGTTTTTGCCTGCGCTCCCCTGCGTTCCGTTTTTCGGCGTTCAGCCACAGGGGAGCGCAGGAATAGACGCATTTAATTATTTCAAATGGGGCTGTACTCACACAGGCGCATGTAGGCGCCGAACGCAGGTTGAGACGCAACATGCTGCATTTTTCCTGCGTTCGGCGCCTACATGCGCCTGTGTGAGTACAGCCCCATTTGAAATAATTAAATGCGTCTATTCCTGCGCTCCCCTGCGGCTGAACGCCGAAAAACGGAACGCAGGGGAGCGCAGGTAAAAACGCTCATGTGTAAGAGCCCTTAATGGGCAAATAATTAAAAAAACAACTCAGTTGAAATAGGACATTCTATAACATACTAAAGGTTAACTTTAAGGTGAGATACCCCTTTAAAAACATCTGGAGAGCAGAAAGTGGACGATTAAACATAGAATTTTATTCAACCAACCTGGAATCATTTTCCATTAACTATAGGTATGGTATTTATGCTTGGGACCTGGGCTTTTCCGGTTAAGGGATGTTTCTGTAATTTGGACCTCCACACATTAAGGGCCTCATTTAAGATTGCTCAAGCCTTCTGGCTCAAGCAATCATAATTGAAACCTTGCTTAACTTTCCTAACTCATGTTGGGTTTTGGGCCAGATTCCCTCTGCAATTTTCATTTTTCCCCCATTGGTTGGCTATAGTAAAAAAAAAATGGCAACTTTTTTTTCCCTTAAAAAAGCCTGCTTGAGTCAAAAAAGGAAAATTGGGTCCAAAGCCTATTGTGAGCTAGCAAACTCATGTAAGGTTTCATTTATGGTTGTTGAGACTGTAGGCTTAAACAACTTTTGCCACAAATATGGATCTATGCAGCTTCAAGCATCAAGTACAAGAAGTTCATTTAAATTCAACAGGAGATGGCCTTCAAGTGAATATGATCATTCTAGATAATGGCTTTCCAGATAAAAGATCCCATACCTGTACCTACTAGATGGCCCTGTAATCTAGTAAAACAGGGATGCAACACTACCAGAATGGTATCCCCGGTACCCACAGCCATGTACTGGCTACCATCCTAGGATGCCAGTAATACTTCCCAGCAGTTGAATTATGTGAGTTTGACATACCAGACTTATAGCTAAAAACAAATCAAAATAAGTTATGCAAAGGAGCACGTCACCTTACACCCTGCAAAGATAACATGTTACAAAAAATAAATTATTTTAATTTCTTTTAATAAACTGTGCCTGTTTTAACTTGCGGATTGAAAGGGAAGTAACCATTATAAAGTACAGAATCAATAGATTTATAGCTATAATCACTTTAGCAATGCAGAAGCAGGTAATGGCAGCAGTGATAAATAACCACTTCATAGGCCAGTTCTGCAGAATTTATTTCTCTGTTTGGCGGTTACATAGCAGCACTTGGGCTAAAGAGAGGAGAGAACGATTTTATCTGTTCCACTATGTTACAAATTGGGCACCAGTGTGTGATTTGTGTAGTGGCAGCTGGGTACTTCACCACACACAATTGCTGGACATAAGCAGCAGGTCTGTCTTTGTATGTACAACATAAGCAAAAGGAGAAGTAATGTAACAAATGGCACTTTTCTTTTTAGTTATGCATTACAGCCATCATACAGGGAGAGCAGATGTGAAGGTTTGCAGTCAGTCTTCATATACAATGTAAGAGCCCACAGTATATTAATCTATTTGGAAATGACTTCATTTGTAAGGTCCATCTATAGAAGGCTCAGTAGAGAAGGCGTTAATATGCCACTCTGCAGAGCTGCGTCTGACAGCTGCAAAGCCATCAGTGCTCGCATTTCAGCATCTTATTCATGATTGCGAGCGGTCGCCTCTAGATTGGCGTGAAATAAGTGGAAAATTAAGAGTAAACAACATTTTTAAGAAGGGACAGTGAGCCGTGATTTCCGAGAGCAGATCAGAGCACTCTGTGCTTGTGTCTCTGGGGAAGAGAAGCAGTGAGTGTGTTTATCTCATGCATCTTCATCAAGGCGTAGGAATCGCTGATGAGCAGGGGCAACAGTAGCAGTAGCAACTTCTAAAATTTCACTTCAGGGAGACTTTCCTGTTCATGCAAATTGTATAGAACCGGGAGCCCACAAACTGAGCTGGCAATGAAATAGAGCTGCTGGATGGGAAATATCTGATCTAGTGCACTATTATACAAAACAGCAGCCATTCTTCAGCTCTTAGATCAACATATGCCACTTTCACTGTTCCCTTGGGAAATAGCAAAATGTTCACGATTATTTGGTTGAAAAGTAGCATATTCTCTATCCTACCATTATTATCTACTGCTTGCTAGTCTTTACAGTAGAAGTTCCAAAACTTTGCAGCAGTGGATGAGGGAATCTGGCCTTTGGATAAACACTGCTTTAGATATACACTGGAGCAATGTTTTATTTATCACTAGACATGTTATAAGCTAAGGGGGGGGAGTAGTGATGTGCAAATTTATTCACCAGGCGCGAATTTGCGGCAAATTTCCGCGATTCGCCACCAGCGAATAAATTCGCCGCCAGCGAATAAATTCGCGAAACGCCCGGGTCAAAAAAAATTTCCGCAAAAACGGACGCTGCCGTCAAAAACGGGCACCGGCGTCAAAAACGGGCGCTGGCGTCGAAAAAACGTGTGCCGGCATTCAAAAACGGGCGCCGGCGTAAAAAACGAGACGCCAGCGCCGTTTCGCGAATTTTTTCGCGAAACGGCGCAAATTCGCCCATCACTAGGGGGAGGTTTGAACAATTCTTGGTATGAAAAGTCTAAACAAAAAACACATGCTATACAATAAATGGTGTAGGTTCTGGGTTTTTTATGAGCTTTATGAATAAGGCATCAAAGCATGATAAATCTGTGAACAAGTGTTGTATTAAGTGAGCAACCTGACCTTCAAATCTGTAATATATCTCTATGAAGATTCTCATTTATCCAGGTCATGATATACTGTATCTGGTAAAATAAAGTCAAAGGCAACTGGACTGGGAGTTATTTTTTTCCCTTGAACACGTTTCACCACTCATCCAAGTGGCTTCTTCATTTCTTCAGTAAAAAGTGAAACCTTTTCAAGGAAAACAAAACTGGTTGGGCTTTTTGGGTCAAAAACTAAAATTTTTCTTGGAAAAAAACCCTAAAATTTTCAAGAC